>NC_079451.1:45681118-45773618 GCF_903798145.1 Danio aesculapii | reverse complement strand
CACGCACACACACAATGGACAATTTAGCCTTCCCAATTCACCGACACCACGTGTTTGGACTGTGGGGGAAACCGGAGCACCCAAAGAAAACCCTCGCCAACACAGGGAGAACATGCAAACTCCACACAGAAATGCAACTGACCCACCTGGGGCTCGAACCAGCGACCTTCTTGCTGTGAGGCAACAGTGCTACCCACTGCGCTACCGCTACCTATCAATATTATTATTATTATTAATAGCATTGTTATTAGTCACTTTAAAAATTGAATAGGAATCATTCTAATTTATGGTACAATTAAAATCTGCATTCCTCTTTTATTGTTTTGGGGATTGAAAGTTCAACCAAAAGTGAACTTTTTCTTACCATTTACTCGCACTCAAGCGGTTGTAGAGTTTTATGAATATTTATTTTTATAAATGTCATTATTAACACAAAACAAGATATTCTGAATAACGCTGGGGAAAAGCAGAGTGTTTTCAGCTTTGTTTTTAAAAGATGAAAGAAACTCAGTCAGGTTTTGAACAAGTGGTGGATGAGTAAGTGATGATAGAGTTTTCATTTTTGGGTGAACTGTCCCATTAATCTTTAACCCATATTTAATGGCATGTTAAACTCAAATCACAGAGGTCAGAAAGGTCATGCCAGGATCATTTGCTGCTGTCTTGTGGACTCGCTTCAGTCCAGTTTGCACCTACCTGTGTGATTCTCCGGCTGTGTGCGTCAGCAGCGCAGCGTTCATCCGCTTCTCCAGGAGAGCCATCTGCTCACACACACACACACACACACACACACACACACACACACACACACACACACACACACACACACACACACACACACACACACACACAGCCTCTCCCTGTCCCAGGACGCAGGTTGATGGGGTAAGCTGTGTCAAGTAGTATGTTGATGTGAATGAATTATGAAGAAATTATTATTTTTTTTAGCGTTTTGTGTTTCAATTTAATCACAATCAACAGACAGGACAAAGTTTAATAATCAGAAAAATCAACAAAACTAAATATATTTATATCATTTCATAATTTATTATTATTATCATTTATTATTATCAAGTATTATCAAGTATTTTCATGCTTTATAAATATTTTATTTTTTATTTATTTATGAATGTGTCCTAAATAATTGTATTTATTAGTGGGACTAATTTATATATATATTTATCATGACTTACAGAAGACAATAGTTTGTAATAAAAAAATTAAAAAAACAATTGTCAAGCATATTTAAAACAATAATAATTTTACAACAGACTCTTCAAGGAAATATTTCATTTTTTAATTGATTCAATTTAATGTACTTTTGTTCTTAATTTAAGTAATTGTACGTTTATACGTACGTTAAACAGGCCCGGATACATCAATGAATATTATTTCACCAAATGAGGGTGGAACATTATTTTACACATATTTTGACATTTTATTTTCCCCAAAGTTATACGAAATGAAAGACGATTTAGAACATGCATCTCTTACCCTTATTTGTTTTCCTGTTAAAATATTTCTATATTACTCCTGTGGCTCTCTTACACAGCTGTACTGTAAATGATGGACTCTTTTTAAATGAATAGTAAATATTTTTACATCTACTATTTTACATCTATTTTATATCTACTCTCTATCTATCTGACAATCTAGATACCTGAGAAATGCATCTAACAGTCATTCCTTTGGTGACATTAATGCAAAAATTAATCTCTATCTACTACATTAATTTTTGCATTAATGTCACCAAAGGAATGACTGTTAGATGCATTTCTCAGGTATCTAGATTGTCAGATAGATAGATAGATAGATAGATAGATAGATAGATAGATAGATAGATAGATAGATAGATAGATAGATAGATAGATAGATAGATAGATAGATAGATAGATAGATAGATAGATAGATAGATAGATAGATAGATAGAAACAGACAGACAGAGATAGATAGATAGATAGATAGATAGATAGATAGATAGATAGATAGATAGATAGATAGATAGATAGATAGATAGATAGATAGATAGATAGATAGATAGATAGATAGATAGATAGAAACAGACAGACAGAGATAGATAGATAGATAGATAGATAGATAGATAGATAGATAGATAGATAGATAGATAGATAGATAGATAGATAGATAGATAGATAGATAGATAGATAGATAGATAGATAGATAGATAGATAGATAGATAGAAACAGACAGACAGACAGAGATAGATAGATAGATAGATAGATAGATAGATAGATAGATAGATAGATAGATAGATAGATAGATAGATAGATAGATAGATAGATAGATAGATAGATAGATAGATAGATAGATAGATAGATAGATAGATAGATAGATTAGATAGATAGATAGATAGATAGATAGATAGATAGATAGATAGATAGATAGATAGATAGATAGATAGATAGATAGATAGATAGATAGATAGATAGATAGATAGATAGATAGATAGATAGATAGATAGATAGAAACAGACAGACAGAGATGGATGGATGGATGGATGGATGGATGGATGGATGGATGGATGGATGGATGGATGGATGGATGGATGGATGGATGGATGGATGGATGGATGGATGGATGGATGGATGGATGGATGGATAGATAGATAGATAGAGTATATAGGATACATGTAGTAGATTTGTGCTGCTCTGCTGTTCAAGGTTTCCCTACATCTTTTCTCCTCTCAGCCTCTAAAATTCAGTCTGAAGTAGGACACTCCTTTCTTTGATGCTTTTCCTCTAAGCAACATATCCACTTCAAATGCAGAATCACCTATAATGCATGTGCATGAAGTCAGAGCAGAACATGTCATACAGTATGAAGCAGTCACATCTAATACACAAATAGCAAAGAGTTTCTAAAAGTTTTATGTTTTAGGATCAATAATAAACAGTCTCTCTCTCTCTCTCTCTCTCTCTCTCTCTCTTCATAATTTCACTCTACATTATTTGTAAACAACTGCATGGGATGGACTCAAATAAGTGGTATGTAGAACAGATCCCTAGACGCACACCAAGGACGTTACAAAGTAAAACTACGGGACAGAGTAGAACAGATGGAAGAGTAAAAATATCTGCCCTCCTATACACACCATGTCAGCAAAAACCTGCCTTCAGGTTCTGTGTTCACATGATGAACCAGAAGGAGACCACCATAGTAATGAGATCAGAATGAGATGACCAGAGTTATGACTAAGACCAGAATGAGACCACCAGGGTAATTAGACCAGAACAAGAGCAGCACAGTTATGACTAAGACCAGAACAAGATCACCACTTGTAATGGCTGAGACCAGAATGAGACCACCACAGTAATGATGACCCAGAACCCCACAGCAATGAGAGACAAAAATGGGACCACCAGAGTTGACACTGAGACCAGAACAAGTTCACCAGAATGAGACCACCACAGTAATACTTGAGACCATAACAAGGCCACCACGATATTGAGACCAAAATGAGACCACCACAGTAATGACTGAAACAAGGAATGAGGAAACCACAGAAATGAGACCAGATTGAGACCACCACAGTAATGATTGAGACCAAAATGAGACTACCGCCGAAATGAGACCCCTAAACAAGACCACCACAGTAATTAGACCAGAAGGGGACCACTACAGAAGTTAGACCTAAATGAGACCACCACAGAAATGAGACCAGAATGTAGAGAACTAAAAACCATCACAGTATTGATGCTAGAATAAGACAAAAATGAGACCTAAACAATACCACCACAGTATTGATACCAGAACGAGACCACCACAAAAATGGTATCAGAACGAGACCACTACAGAAAAGAGACATGAACAAGACCACCACATTAATGAGAGACCTGAATGAGACCACCACAGTAAGGAGACCTAAACGAGCCCACCACAGTAATGAGAGCAGAACGAGATTACCACAGTAATGAGAGCAGAAAGAGACTAACACAGTAATGAGATCATGAACAAGACCATCTCAGCAATGAGACTGGAATGAAACCAGCACAGAAATGAGACCACCAGAATAAAGAGAGCAGAAAGAGACCACCACAGAAATGAGACCATGAACAAGAACATCTCAGTAATGAGACTGGAATGAAACCAGCACAGAAATAATACAAGAATGAGACCACCACAAGAATGAGAGCAGAACGAGACCACCACAGAAATGAGACCATGAAAAAGAACATCTCTGTAATGAGACTAGAATGAAATCAGCACAGAAATGAGACCAGAATGAGACCACCACAGAAATGAGACCATGAAGAAGACCACATCATTAATGAGACTGGAATGAAACCAGCTACGAAATAAGACCACCACGGTAATGAGACCATGAACAAAACTATCTCAGTAAAAAGACTGAAATAAAACCAGCCCAGAAATTAGACCAGCATGAGATCACCATAGTAATGAGAGCAGAACGAGACAACACAGTAATGAGATTATGATCAAGACCATCTCAGTAATGAGATTGGAATGAAACCAGCACAGAAATGAGACTAGAATGAGACCACCACAGTAATGAGAGCAAAACGAGACCACCACAGAAATGAGACCATTAACAAGACCATCTCAGTAATGAGACTGGAATAAAACCAGCACAAAAATGACCCCAAAACAAGACCACCACAGTAAAGAGACCATGAACAGGACCATCTCAGTAATGAGACTAGAATGAAACCAGCACAGAAATGAGACTAGAATGAGACCACCACAAGAATGAGAGCAGAACGAGACCACCACAGAAATGAGACCAGAATGAGACCACTACAGAAATGAGACCATGAACAAGACCACAACAATAATGAGACTGGAATGAAACAAGCACAGAAATGAGACCAGAATGAGACGACCACGGTAATGAGAGCAGAAAGAGACCACCACAGAAATGAGACCATGAACAAGAACATCTCAGTAATGAGACTGGAATGAAACAAGCACAGAAATGAGACCAGAATGAGACCACCACAGAAATGAGACCACCACAGAAATGAGTCCATGAACAAGACCATCTCATTAATGAGACTGGAATGAAACCAGCACAGAAATGAGACCACCAGAATAAAGAGAGCAGAAAGAGACCACCACAGAAATGAGACCATGAACAAGAACATCTCAGTAATGAGACTGGAATGAAACCAGCACAGAAATGAGACCAGAATGAGACCACCACAGAAATGAGACCACCACAGAAATGAGACCATGACCAAGACCATCTCAGTAATGAGACTGGAATGAAACCAGCACAGAAATGAGACCACCAGAATAAAGAGAGCAGAAAGAGACCACCACAGAAATGAGACCATGAACAAGAACATCTCAGTAATGAGACTGGAATGAAACCAGCACAGAAATGAGACTAGAATAAGACCACCACAAGAATGAGAGCAGAACGAGACCACCACAGAAATGAGACCAGAATGAAACCACTACAGAAATGAGACCATGAACAAGACCACAACAGAAATGAGACTGGAATGAAACGAGCACAGAAATGAGACCAGAATGAGACGACCACGGTAATGAGGGCAAAACGAGACCACCACAGAAATGAGTTCATGAACGAGACCATCTCATTAATGAGACTGGAATGAAACCAGCACAGAAATGAGACCACCAGAATAAAGAGAGCAGAAAGAGACCAGCACAGAAATGAGACCAGAATGAGACCACCACAGAAATGAGACCAGAATGAGACCACCACAGAAATGAGACCATGAACAAGAACATCTCAGTAATGAGACTGGAATGAAACCAGCACAGAAATAATACAAGAATGAGACCACCACAAGAATGAGAGCAGAACGAGACCACCACAGAAATGAGACCATGAAAAAGAACATCTCTGTAATGAGACTACAATGAAATCAGCACAGAAATGAGACCAGAATGAGACCACCACAGAAATGAGACCATGAACAAGACCACATCATTAATGAGACTGGAATGAAATCAGCACAGAAATAAGACCACCACGGTAATGAGACCATGAACAAAACTATCTCAGTAATGACACTGAAATAAAACCAGCACAAAAATTAGACCAGAATGAGACCACCATAGTAATGAGAGCAGAACGAGACAACACAGTAATGAGATCATGATCAAGACCATCTCAGTAATGAGATTGGAATGAAACCAGCACAGAAATGAGACTAGAATGAGACCACCACAGTAATAAGACCATCACATCGTCATCACAGTCTAATATATGAGGGGAAATTTAATCTTACACAGTTTTAGTGCTTGAAATGCCTTTCCATCTTACACCCATATATTTATTTTCAAAGTTGCTTAATTATTAACTTAAATTCTTGGATACAATACGTGAATAATATCCTGCTCTCATTATAGCCAGTTAATTCATTACTAATTAATAACTCTTTTTCAACCAATTTTTTAAACAAATTACAGTTCCCCTTTATCTAAACACAATGACTCAACAGTGGCTTCTTGTTTGGTAACAGCACTGTAATGGAAATGTGCCAGACATGTGAAAGCGGTACACCTGTACAGCCTGTAGCAGCTCTGACAGATGGGCAGCGCTTACGGCTGAGACAGGAACATTTCTGCTGCCTCTGGGGGAACATGATGCTCCACGCACCGCCACTAGTATACTACATGATGTTCAGCTTTATAAAACATGCTTAAACTCGCTTTTCATGCATGCAATCCTCAGCACACTGCAGCCGATGCCTGCAGTCAGTCCAGGCTGGTGATGGAGGCTTTACACCGTATTGTTTGCTCAATATAGCACAGCTCTCTAGAGGGAGCATCAGAAGGCCGGAGTTTCAACATTCCCTCAAAAATGCATGGAAAATTGGGTCACGCTGGGAACTTTCCTATTTCTGTGACAAACTGTTGTGTATGCCGGTGTTTGATCGCTTCTTTAACCTGGATAATTGTCACATGATGCACATTTAAACGTCCCATTTTATACAAAAATACAGTATACAATTATATATATACACACAATTTAGGGGGGCACGGTGGCTCAGTGGGTAGCACTGTCGCCTCAGAGCAAAAAGGTCACTGGTTTGAGCCCCAGCTGGGTCAGTTGGCATTTCTGTGTGGAGTTTGCATGTTCTCTCTATGTTGGCGTGGGTTTCCTCCGGGTGCTCTGGTTTCCCCCACAGTCCAAACACATGCACTACAGGTGAATTGAATAAGCTAAATTGGCCGTAGTGTGAGTGTGTGTGTGAATGCGAGAGTGTATGGGTGTTTCCCAGTATTGGGTTGCAGCTGGAAGGGCAACTGCTGCATAAAACATATGCTGTATAAGTTGGCGGTTCTTTCCGCTGTGGCGACCCCTGATTAATAAAGGAAAAATGAATGATTGAATAAATATACAATTTAGTTTGCACCAAACACAACATGACACAACAGAAACATTTAAATACCAGCCATTTAATTATACCAGTAGATCTATACCAGCCACTGCACTCCCAATCACCTGCTAACTGTTATAATCTTATACATATTTAACCTTTTTAATTTAATTAGGCTGAGTACGGATGTTGAAACTCTTTCTAACCCTTTTCTAGTTATTTAATTTTCAAGATCTGAGGTGAACTTTCTGCTGCTGATTTCACTAGTATGGCAATAAATGTCACATCAAATAGTGTTCAAAGTCACATTGGTAGCATTTAACACTGACTAAAGCCCATAATCAGTACCTGAGGATATAATTGTCATAGCAGTAAATGCCAATAGTATCTGGATGCAGCCTTTATGATGCAAGCTGAGATTGCATCACTCAGCGATGCAATGTCAGACACAATGCACTCAAATGGAGCGAGTGACATCACTGTGAGGGGTAGGGTTAGGTCAGCCCATTAAAAAGCATTGGATGCAGCTCAGATTGCACTTCACCGACTCTGCAGCCAGACCCCTCTTGTAAATGCTGTTGTTTTGCTGCAACATTTCTAAAATAGAAATTCTAGGCATGGCAGTCACAGACGGATTAGCACAGAGATGTCGCAGATTAGAATAAAAATTCATTTTAACACAGAAAATAGACCTTTTATTGCTTTTCGCAGCACCGCGTCATGTGTAGTTAGGACACTGTGTTAGGCTTTGTTAGTATTTGTTTCTGTTTTCAATTTCTTACTGTAATGTAATGTGTGTATTTATATAGCGCATTAATCATGTATGGCCATACAACCAAAGTGCTTCACAATCATGAGGGGGGTCTCTCCACACCACCACTAGTGTGCAGCATCCACTTGGATAATGCAACGGCAGCCACAGGACAACGGCGCCAGTGCGCTCACCACACACCAGCTATAGGGGGAGTAGAGAGACAAAGATAAAGCCGATTTGGTGAATGGGGATAATCGGGAGGCCATGAGGATTAAGGGCCGATGGAGGGAATTTGGCCAGGACACTAGGGTTACACCACTACTCTTTACGAGAAGTGCCGTGGGATTTTTTATGACTACAGAGAGTCAGGACCTGGGTATCAATTACTGGGAAAATCACGTTTAAATTGTCTAAATAAATTGCTTAGCAATGCACATTACAAATAAAAAAAATTGTTTTGATATATTTACAGTAGAAAATGTACAAAATACCAGAAAAATCTATAAATTTGACCAATACAATGAATTTCGCTACTGCCAAAAATATACTCACGTAACGTAAAACTGGTTTTATGCTCAAGTTTCATTTATTCATTAATTTTCCTTCGGCTTAAGGCTGATTTATACTTCTGATTCTGATTTATGCGTCAAGCGAATGCGTATGCTCCAGCTCAGCCTGTGCACAGTCGCATAGCCCTCACTGCGCTGAATAAGATGCTGACGCGCATCTCACAAACAATGTAACTACATATCACAACGACGCGTAACGTAAGTTCTGTGATTGGTCGGCTTGGTAGCTGTGATGAGTGTGGGCGGTGAAGGCGGCAAGCCAGATGGAGCGAGGGTTTGCAAGTGTCCTGTTTGCAAGAGTCCTGTAAGGGAGCTCCAGATGAAAACTTTTCTTTTGTGTTAATCTTATGATGGGCGTCACGGTGGCACAGTGGGTAGCACAATCGCCTCACAGCAAGAAGGTTGCTGGCTCGAGCCTCGGCTTGGTCAGTTGGCATTTCTGTGTGGAGTTTGCATGTTCTCTCCGTGTTGGCGTGGGTTTCCTCCAGGTGCTCCAGTTTCCCCCACAAGTCCAAACACATGTGGTACAGGTGAATTGGGTAAACTAAATTGTCAGTAGTGTATGTGAGTAAGTGTGTCTGGATGTTTCCCAGTGATGGGTTGCAGCTGGAAGGGCATCCGCTGCATAAAACATATGGTGGATAAGTTGGCGGTTCATTCTGCTGTGGTGACCCCAGATTAATAAAGGAAATAAGCTGAAAAAAATGAATGAATGAATGAATAATCTTATGATTAAAGTTGTTGTTTCCTATCAAGTGCAAATATGTAATCCTGCAACTCTCATTATTTTATTTGACAGAAAGTCCTCTGGTTCGAGTCCCAGCTGGGCCAGTTGGCATTTCTGTTTGGAGTTAGCATGTTCTCCCCATGTTGCCTCCGGGTGACCCACAGCGCATGCCTTGCACAAGCCATGCATTTTTACTTCTGTGTGCTGTTTGTGTTGCTCTGCAATAACATTTTCGAAACTCTAGCTGGCATGAGATTACTTGCTTTTAAAGTAAAATAATTGCTTTTAAAGTAAACTAATCACTTTAAAAGCACTGATACCTCACTTTTTTAATATAACTAATCACTTTAAAAGCACTGATACCTCACTTTTTTAATATAACTAATCGATTTAAAAGCACTGAGTTACCTCACTTTTTTAAGTAAAGTCAACTTATCGCTTTAAAATCAACGGGTTTACTCACGTTTTTAAGTAAAGTCAACTAATCGCTTTAAAATCAACGGGTTTACTCACGTTTTTAAGTAAAGTCAACTAATCGCTTTAAAATCAACGGGTTTACTCACGTTTTTAAGTAAAGTCAACTAATCGCTTTAAAATCAACGGGTTTACTCACGTTTTTAAGTAAAGTCAACTAATCGCTTTAAAAGCAAAAGGTTTACTCACGTTTTTAAGTAAAGTCAACTAATCGCTTTAAAAGCAACGGGTTTACTCACGTTTTTAAGTAAAGTCAACTATTCACTTTAAAAGCAATGGATTTACTCACTTTTTTAAGTTGTCAACTCATTTTAAAACTTTTCAAACGCTTTAAAAACAAGTTTACTACTTTTAAAGTAAACTAATTGCTTTAAAAGCAACAAGTTAACTCGCTTTTTTAAGTAGTCAACTAATTGCTTTAAAAGCAACAGTTTTACTCACTTTTTAAAGTACAAACAACTAATTGCTTTAAAATCAATGGGTTTACAAATTTTTTAAGTAAAGTTAAACAATTGCTTTTAAAGTCAACTAATCCCTTTAAAAGCAACAAGTTAATTAGCATTTTATGTACTCAACTAATCACTTTAAAAGCAAATGCTTTTTTAAGTTAAGTCAACTACTTGCTTTAAAAGTTTATTCGCATTTTTAAGTAGAATAAACTAATCGCTTTAAAACCCATTCGCTTTTAACACCCATACACTCTCACATTCGCACACACACACACACGCATACTCTACGGCCAATTTTGTTTACCTAATTCACCTGTACCGCATGTCTTTGGACTTTGGGGGAAACCGGAGCACCCGGAGGAAACCCACAGCAACATGAGGAGAACATGCAAACAGAAATGCCAACTGGCCCAGCTGGGACTCGAACCAGCGACCTTTTTGCTGTGAGGCAACAGTGCTAACCACTGAGCCACCGTGCTGCCCTGCCCTCCAGTTTCACATATATTTAAATGAGGTATTTAAATAGACAGTCAAAGGACTTTCTGTCAAATAAAATAACGAGAGTCGAGGCATTACATATTTGCACTTGATGGGAAATAAATTTTGTAACAGAGCCTCTAAGCCCTAATGGAATATGGGACTATTATCCCGAAGCTACCTTAAATGTTTCATCAGTGTAACTTCATTAGATTTACTTATTTATTAATTTTCAAACACATTCTATTGCTATTTGTCTAAGAAAATACAATTTGGAATTTAATATATGCAAAATATAGGCCATGTCCCTGCGCACCCTGCTAGAGTAGAGAGGAGCATAATGAATTTGGCATCTTGACAGTATTTCCGTGGACTTGATGAAATGTTTTGGGCTGAAGTGTGTATGGCAGATCTCCGTTAGTCTTCTTCCATGCTGGTGTATTTAATAACCCGTGAGCATGCAGTGGATTAGCAGGGGAAATGAGACACACAGAGGTATTTATTAGATACACAGCATGGAACTCATTCAACATGGTACTCGATCAAGATCATAGTTTAGATGAATAATATTTTCTAACATAACAATAAATACAAAAGTTTGCACTGCATTATGATCTGGTCCAGTTATGTAAAATGAACTCTTGAAGGAAACTGGTCTGGTTGAGATTGTAAAGTCAGCAGCAGACAGAGTTTGTGTTTGTTTGTGGTTTGAGGTTTAACTTCTGCTCTTCTTCTTTCACTGATTCTTCGTTATTCTGGAGAATGTGCTTCACGAGAAATTTAGCAGCTTCATCCACATTGATATTCTCCTGAAGAAAAGAAAAACAGTAGTGGAATGTCTCTTTATTACACCTATTATAAGAATATTTTAATAAAGCTAAATATTACAAAAAATATATTATTTATAATTCTAATTATTTTTTTAAACATTATTATTTCATTTCACTGAATGAGTTAATCCATTGCTTTTAAAGTGATTAGTTGACTCTACTTAAAAATGTGAATAAACTCATTGTTTTTAAAGCAATCAGTTGACTTAACTTAAAAAAGCAACTTACCTCATTGCTTTTAAAGTGATTAGTAGAGTATATGAAATGCAAGTTAACTCGTTGCTTTTGAAGTGATTAGTTGATTCTACTTAAAAAAACAAGTTAACTTGTTGCTTTTAAAGGGATTAGTTGACTTTAAAAGCAATTATTTAACGTAAAAAATTTGTAAACCTATTGATTTTAAAGCAATTAGTGGTTTGTACTTTAAAAAGTGAGTAAACCCGTTGCTTTTAAAGCGAATTAGTTGACTACTTAAAAAAGTGAGGTAACTCAGTGCTTTTAAAGCGATTAAATGACGTTACTTAAAAAAGCGAGTTAACTTGTTGTTTTTAAAGCGATTGGTTTACTTTAAAAGCAATTATTTTACTTTAAAAGTAGTAAACTTGTTGTTTTTAAAGCTTTTTAAAAGTTTTAAAATGAGTTGACAACTTAAAAAAGTGAATTAACTTGTTGCTTTTAAAACATTTAGTTGTTTTTACTTTAAAAGCAAGTAATCTCATTTCCATTTAAAGTGATTAATTGACTACTTAATAAAGCAAGTTAACTGATGCTTTTAAATCAATTAGTTGACTTTCCCTTAAAAAGCATAACTTGTTGCTTTTAAATTGATTAATTGACTTTAAAAGCAATTATTAAAAAAAATTGTAAACCTATTGTATTTAAAGCAATTGGTTGACTTTGCATTAAAAAGTGAGTAAACCTATTGCTTTTAAAGCGAATAGTTGACTATTTAAAAACATGAGTAAACCTGTTGCTTTTAAAGAGATTAAAGTGATCTTAAAGTGATTAGTTAACTTTAAAAGCAGTTATTTTTCTTTAAAAATGTCTTAACTCATTGCTTTTAAAGAAATAATTGACTTTACTTAAAAAAGTGAGTTAACTCGTTGCTTTTAAAGCGATTAGTTGACTTTAAAAGCAATTATTTTACTAACAAAAATAGTAAACTCATTGTTTTTAAAGAGTTTTAAAAATTTAAGTTTAAAAATTAGTTGACAACTTAAAAAAGTGAGTTAACTTGTTACTTTTAAAGCAATTAGTTGATTTTACTTTTAAAAGCAAGGTACCTCATTGCTTTTTAAAGCAATTATTTGACTTTACTTTAAAAATGAGTAACCCCATTGTTTTTTAAGCGATTAATTGACTTTCCTTAAAACATGTTTTAACTCTTTTAGAGCGATTAGTTGACTTTAACAAGTGAGTAAACTCATTGCTTTTATAGCAATTAGTTGACTACTTTAAAAAGCATGTTAACTCATTGCTTTTAAAGCGATTAGTTGACTTTAAAAGCAATTATTTTACTTAAAAAATAGAAAATGTTTAAAAATTTGTTGACAATTTAAAGCGAGTTAACTTGTTGCTTTTAAAGCAATTAGTGGATTTTACTTTAAAAAGCAAGTTACCTTATTGCTTTTAAAGCAATTAATTGACTACTTAAAAAGTGAGTTAACCTGTTGCTTTTAAAGTGATTAGTTGACTTTAAAAGCAATTATTTGTCTTTACTTTTAAAAATGTCTAAACCTATTGCTGTTAAAGCGATTAGTTGACTTTTTAAAATCATGTTAACTTGTTGCTTTTAAAGTGATTAGTTGACTTTAAAAGCGATTATTTTACTGTAAAATTTTGTAAACTCATTGTTTTAAAAGCGATTAATTGACTGCTCTTTAAAAACCAAGTTAGCTCATTGCTTTTAAAGTGATTAATTGACTACGTAAAAAGCAAGTTAACTCATTGCTTTTAAAGCGATTAGTTGACTCTACTTAAAAAATGAGTTAACTTGTTGCTTTTAAAGCGATTAGTTGACTTTACTTAAAAAATAGTAAACCCATTGTTTACAAAGCAATTAGTTCACTTTACTTAAAAAAGTGGGTAACCCATTATAACTTAGAATATTCCAAGTAAATTTTTATAATGATGCACATATTTATATTACTCAATCATTTTTAAAGCAAAGTGTTTACTCACTTTTTAAGGTAAGGTCAACTAACGGCTTCTTATAGTGTAGAGTTAAATTATTTGCCTTTGATCGTTCAAATCTTAATCTTTAGTGTTAACAACATACTGTATATCCTGGCTGATGAAACCCCTTGCTTCTTTTCCCATATTTAGCTTAATAATAATAATAATAATAATAATAATAATCCAGTCACCTTTGCTGAAGTCTGAAACCACCCAGTAAACCCCTTCTCCTGGCAGAGCTTGTCCAGGAAGGATGCGTTCCTCCGACTCACTTTAGTCTCATCACATTTATTGGCCAGCAGAACAGCAGGGATTGGATGGCCATTTTTCAACATTACTTGACAATCGAGTTCATGTTTCCAGTTCAGAGCCCCATCCAGCGATGAGCCGTTTGTCAGGTCGTACACTACAAACGCACCAATGGATCCCTTGAAGTACACACGATTCAGTCCTCGCACACGCTCTTGACCTAAATAAACAAACACTGTTAATCAGAAAACACCACATTATGCTTTGAGATGCCGAAGGCGTCCTCCGGGTTGACAAAGAAAAAAAACATGATGTATTTCAGATTAATATGGCATGGTATATTTTATTGCCTGGAGATTTATAGTCAATAAATAGTTAATAATTAACACACAAATGTCGTCATTTTGCTTATTCTTGTCTTTATACAGTACCATTTTTCTCAATATATTAAAATAGTTTGCATTGATGATCTACAACAAATGTAACCAACATAATTCAACAAATTTCAGATTAAAAGACTTACCAGCAATATCCCAAAGCTGTAATCTCACCCGTGTGTGAGCATCCCAATCAATAACCTTCATAGAAAAATCCACACCTATAGTGGTTTTCAACTCCTCGTAAAACTGATTCCTCACACAACGTTTAACAAAGCTGCTTTTCCCAACTTTATGGTCTCCAATCACCAAAACTTTAAATAAATGTTCAGTCCGTCCTAACTCTAAGTCTACTGACATTTTCCTCATCAGCAAAAAATGACCTAGTTCAAATTTGATCTGCCGGCTGCCTAACACAGACCATTTTCAGCATGAAAACGATAAAACGAAGATAAACCAAAGGGCAAAGTTCATCCATTTTGAGCAAAGCTTGTAGAAAGTGACAGTGAGACACACAGGTGTTGTAGACAGTTCTTTAAGATGGTCATATGAAAGCAATAACTGGTCACATTTTGGGAAATTATTAACTAAACACCTATTGCAGCAACAACCCTGAGAGCTTATTTACAAAAATGTACAGTTTTTATATTAAACATAATAAAACATGCTCACTAAAACGTTAATGGGGTCCTATCATGCCCTTTTTTCCAAACTTTTAATTAATGAAACTAAAATAACTTGAATATTATTACAGAATTTTTTCAAGAAATACATTACTTGTTACTTAGAAAAACATTATTTCGTAACTTGTTATTTGTAATGCGTTATCCCAACACCGATTTTAAACTCTTGACATACAGTTTTCTGATGGCCTGTTTCCACTGAGTGGTACGGTACCACACCGTACCACTTTTTGTGTATCCTTTCCAAAGGGTACCTAGCACGACAAAAGGTACCAAAAGGCGGAGCTCGACGCGCAGCTGAACATTATTGGTTTACAGAGAAACGTCACTAGCGCGTGTACAAGCCAGGAGAATTAAAACAAAGGAAGTGGCATTTTTAAATACACAGCCGAGACATTACTTCGTAATACTATAGACATATAACAACCCAGGCTCATTCTGAAAACGTAGTCCTGAGGACGTTTCTGGAGACCGCGATTAATGTAGCCGGAGGTACGTATGGCTGCATTTAATTTTTTAAGCGAACGCTGCGGGGCGGTATGACGCCGTTCCTTTTAGCGCTCGCCGGCTGACCGCTTACCTTCGTGTGGAGAGCTTTCTCGCCGCAACCAGTTTGTCCGGTTAAAGCTGCGGTCACACTTGGCTTTTCCTCCCATAGACTTCCATTCATACGCACGCGAATGCGTCAGACCGGAAACGCGGGGTCATGCATCAAGTTTTGCATGTTGCTGCCGTGCAAAGTTCAAGCTTGGTGAACTCTGACCTGCAAAATCGCATCACTTGACTGCGTGAGATCAATCGAGCATCAAAACAGGACCTCTCTTGACAGAAATTAAAAACATGGAGCAATCGCTCACTTTATTAATGTCTAATCATCTTGTTTAATCCCGCCCCTTTTCGCAGCGCCGCACGACAGAATTTCGCACACACAAAGCCCGGTGTGACCGTAGCTTAACTCGTCCTGTGCGTCGGCGGACTCGAGATGCAGAGAGGAGCTGACCACGACGACAACGACCGGGTTCGAGTCCGGGGAAGAGCGGTTCCAGAAATCAGGTAAGACTAAAACAGAATCCAAGAAATAAAGTGAAGAGGTTTATAACAGGGTGAGAATGTGGTAAAATCCAAAAACGTGGTAAAAAAAAAAAAATTCGACGAGGGCTTTTCTTTTTCCGGACAGCTTTTGTAAATCGTTGGTTGGGTTTAGGGCGGGCAGGTCAATCGATAAAATCGGTTGGGTTCAGGGAAGGAGGAGGGTGAGTCAATCATTCAGCCAGTCGGACAGACGTTCGTTCGACAGCGGCCTCTGGTGAGTTCACGCAAGAACAGCCCGGGCGCGAACGGCACTCGCGGGAGATGTCCGAGAAGCCAAAAAGGCGCACACAGCGGCATCTCGCAGATTCACGAAAACCAAAAACTGCAAAAATATGTACCTCCCGGGACGTATTTCGCAGTCTCCAGAAACATCCTCGGGACTACGTTTTCAGAATGAGCCTGGGTTGATATATAATAACAAGGCATGGTCGACCCAAGCTCAAATCTTGTCGTCGTCTTGATGAACAGCCACAAAACCAAGAAGACCAAAATCTGCCGTGTCCTGTTGTTGTTTTACATGGCCGTCTAAAAGCGTGAGCAGTTTCACTTTCTCTAGAGAGCTCGCGTAAACTCGTCGTGCGTCTATATTTGAAATAATGAACTTCTTGAGCTGATGATAATAATGTGCGCGTGATTACTGAAGTGCTTCTGACATCCGATCCTTTTAGAAATGGACAAACGTGAGAGTGATGCGCCAAAAAACAAAGGAGAAGCCAGCAAAAAAAAACAAAGGAGCAAATGATTCCTCCACCTTTTGGACTATTATGAACTCAGAATGACAGAATTACTCTCTAACAGAGGCTACATGTGCTGGTGTAGATTACAGACACAGATGAGAGGTTTACACTGACTGTGGCTATATGTTGCGTGTTGTTTTTGAACCCAAATAAGGACTAAATGTATGCTGTGTGTAGTTTTTCTGTAATTGGTAACATATCAGAGACTGTAAGGGTCTGTATGTGTTCATAGATGTTGCATTTATTAATTTTTTTTTATATAATTGCATACGTGACAGTAGGCTATTATTATCATTGGTCTGCAGTTATTATCAAAGCATGTCTCTCATTTACACACATACACAAACACAGACAGCACCAAACAAACACACACATGCACACACACACGTCACGCGCTTGCTTGCTTGCTTGCTAATGTTGTGAGACCGTCCACTCCTGTTAAAATTACACCAGTTACCGACCGCTGCCACGCTTTATTCAGAAATTTATTCCCGCGCACATGCATACAGGCGAGAAGAAAAGAGAGGGGAGGAAAAGTCACGCCAGCAGCCGAGAAGAAAAGTCACACCAGCAGGTGAAATGGGCCACAGTGAGAGAGAGAGAAACGGAGTACTTTCATTCCCTCAATAGCAGAGAAATAGGGGCTTCTGCTGTAAGTGCCAGTGAAAGACTTTCCAGAAAACCCACACAGTAAAATTTTTAGATAGTTGGCGCCTGTAGTGTTGTAAATACCCGCTCGCCTCCCTCGTGACAGAGTGCATATGAGGTAAATGACATCAGTACATGATAACCCGGTTATGATTATTACTGAACTGATACCGAATTGTCCGCGTCTGCATAGCGGTGCACCAAAGAAACAATTAATTTTGACACCCCTATTATTTAATATGAAACTATGCAAATGGTGCTCTGTCGGGTGGCAGAAATTTGGCACAACCAGTGTGCGACCCCCTTTAGACTGCACTAGTGCATTTTTATTTGAAAACTGCATTTTAAAACAAAAACACTCCTCATACAGACTGGTCTTCTTACCGCATTTAAATAAAACAATCTCCATCTACACTATACAGCACAAAACGCACAATACGTGGTCATACACACTCACTGGGCATGAGCATATATTAGCAGTATTCGTACTTGCTGCTTACCAGTTGGGTAACGGTCAAATGAAAGTGGCTTGTCGAAGCAGGGAACGATATGCAATAGTCCAGAAGACTGTGGTTAGCCGCGTCTCCATTTTCAAAGGTTGAGTTCGTTTATACTGAAATAAACGTTTCCAAACTAAAATGGGGTCTTAAAGGTACAGTGTGTATGATTAACACCTAGTGGTTGAACTAGGTATTGCAGTCTGATTTCAAAATATTAGAGAGGGCTTTTTCACACTCTGTCAACGACTTGACACACACGTAGGTTGCCAAATTGACAAAACTAAGTGTGCTTGACAATTGAGCCTTAAACTGTTAGCTAATGTTTGTGTTTGTAATATTTGTATTGTTAGCAAATTAAAAAACACCTCATGAATCCGCGTCTCATTTCGGAGGTTGCTATGGTCCTACAGAGATCACATTGACTAAAAAGAAATAAACAGTTTTATTGCACCGAATCTCGAAGTGCTGAAATTAATTTGGGTGAGGCAGCGAGCAGGTTATAGAGACCAAAATAAAGACAGACATTCTGCATGGAACGCACATCTTCAAAGGAGAATAACTGAAGCATTGTGTTTCAGATACAAAAGTATGTTCCCTTAGCATGTTTCTTAAATAACTGGAAGTGATGTTTTATAAACAAATTTCGAGAGGAGCACAGTCTTTGTTCAATCAGTCTTTGACGAGGCTAATTCATCATCTCACACACACAATCATTCTATTATCCAATCAGCTCAAGGGCAAACCCCTATAAATAGTCAAACACGTCATACCTCCGTTTTCTCTTGACTTCAGCGTCCCTCCACCACCCCAACTCCACACTATTAAACCAGACACCCATTTAAATCTGAGGGGGGTGCCAGGCAAGACACTGCGCTAGGGGAATAACACGAGTTAGGGTGTCTTCCCGAGCTCAGAGCCCTCTTCCCGGACAGCACGCCAAATATGCATATTCTATTCTGTCAAATATCTGTGAGTGTGAACTCGTGAAACATTTTATGGGATTTCTATGCTCTATCAGAGTCAAAAACGTACAACACCTATAATTCACACCGTAATACAACCTATATATATTTTTTAAACAAAAATGCACTAGTGTAAATGGCACCTTGGAGTTACGGAGAACCTTGTTACTTTGCAAATCTTTTTCGAGCTCAAACAGTAACATTATGAAATCAAGCAAGCGTAAAAAGCATAATAGGACCCCATTATGACAAGCCAAGCAATATCTGACACATACAGATGAACTAAATTTGATTCGTAAACACAATTTATCTTAACATACCTATATTCATACGGTATGCAGCAGGACAGCAATGATTCATACAAACGTTTCCTTAAAGCTACAGTATAAGTTTCAAGACTCTAGTTTGCAATCTGACAACACATACTGCAATGCAACAGAAATAAACAGAAAACCTACATCATATTCATTTCAGATCGTTCAGAAATGCACAATCCTCTATTCTTGCTTAAAAATCTATGATATTTAGATTATACAGGACTTAAATGGTCATAACAGTTAGGAAGATTTGACTGTCTATAGGTTTCAGCGCATATAAGAGGACTTGTGATACATTCTGGAGAAACTGCCGTCGGTGGCCCTGTTGAGCACTAGGGTTCTTATATCTTTATTAAAACACTGACTCTATGAAGCAAAAAGAAATAATAATAATATTGCCAAATACAGATGTAGAAAACAGAACAATTAATCATGTATAATTGACAGTCCATATACAGTTGAAGTCAAAATTATTATTATTATTTTTTTATTTTAAAATATTTTCCAAATGATGTTTAACAGAGCAAGGAACTTTTCACAGTATTTCCTATAATATTTTTTCTTCTGAAGTATTGCTTGTTTTATTTCGGTTAGAATAAAAGCATTTTTTTTGCTTTGTTTTTTAAACCATTTTAAGGTCAATGTAGCTTTTAGTGCTAGTTCTACCAGGAAGACCTAGGGCCCTAACATGCACCCGGGGCAATAAGGCGCAAGGCATGTTTGACGCGATTTGTTGCTATTTTCAGACCAGTGCAACTCTATTTTTGCTGGTCTAAAGTCCTTAAATATTGCTTAATACACACAGGATGTACAACAATACACAAATGTCTTTACATATGAAAAAATATTAAGTTTTTAAATGTTACAAAAATTATTATTTACTACAAAAAAATACATAAAAACCACTGCCTCCATGCCTTCAGGTCAGGTTTTAAATTTATTTTTGCAATTCATTCATTCATTTTCTTTATGGCTTAGTCCCCTTACTAATCAGCGGTCGCCACAGCGGAATGAACTGCCAACTTATCCAGCATATGTTTTTTTTTTTACACAGCGGATGCTCTTCCAGCTGGAACCCATCACTGGGAAACACCCATACACTCTCATTCACATAGACTACGGACAATTTAGCTTACCCAATTCACCAATACCACATGTCTTTGGACTGTGGGGGAAACCGGAGCATCTGGAGGAAACCCACGCCAACACGGGGAGAACATGCAAACTCCACACAGACATGCCAACTGACCTAGCCAAGGCTCAAACCAGGCTCAAACCAGCGACCGACAGCGTTACCCACTGTGCCACAATTTGCATTTGTATAATGTTATTATTATTAGTAGCAGTATTTTTTATCATATGCATATTTGTTTTAATACAAACAAGTTTAGATTTGTCCACCTGTTGAGTCTTTGAGACGTCTGCATCACCATATGGGGCATAAGAATAGGACGTGTGTTTGGATATAACTCAGTTTTTTGACCACACTTTATTATTATTCATTTATTCATTTGCTGGAAATTAGAACTAAATTTAGAAATAGCTTTGAAACAAATCTTTGTGCTTAACAAACAAAGCTAAATATGAGGGCTAATGGATGTCTTCAGTGGAGAGAGTTTCCACCATTTCCTTACTCCACCAAAGTAAAGGAGTAAAGAGTAAAAGTAAGGTAAAGAGAAAGTAAAGATGCTGAAAGGAGGAGGCTTATTCTTTATCCTCGTGCTGCAGATGGTCTGTTTAACTGTTTTCTTGCTAGGGAAACGTTCAGTTTTTCCACTTACAAAGTCCGCCATGTAAATAGCAAATGCGCCATGGCGTGACGCAACTTACTCTTAAAGGAAATGAGAGATGAGACACTGATTGGTTTACTGCATGCTATGCTCAAAACACACCCATAACTCATTAAGAGAATAAGCACAACCCTGTTAGACCATGCGCTGGGGTCCAAAGCGTATTTTTCCATCCTTAAAATAGCAAAAGAAAGTGGAATCGGACACGACCTTAATGCTTTTACACCATGCACTTTAGACTAAGTCATTAAAATAGAGCACCTAATGTCACGTCACTCATTACAATCAAATCCAACCAATAGCCACAAGACACACGGACATTCACTCACCATCCTCCCCACCACCACCAGGTTGGCCCTGTCCAGGGGGAAGGCTCCACCCCTGCCTTCGCCTTTAGCAGCCTTTAAATGTCACTTTAAGCTGAATACTAGTATCTTGAAAAATATCTAGTCAAATATTATGTACTGTCATCCTGGCAAAGATAAAAGAAATCAGTTATTAGAAATTAAAGTTATTAAAACTATCATGTTTAGAAACGTGTAGAAAAAATCTTCTCTCCGTTAAACAGAAATAGGAGAAACATTAACAGGGGGGCTATCAATTCAGGAGGGCTAATAATTCTGACTTCAACTGTACGTAACTGGCTTTAAGTTATGACCATTTAACTCCAGGGCTATACATTACATTAAGTATTTTCACAATTGTTACAATATTAATAAAGATACAAACATAAATAGAGGAAAAACAATATATACACACTTCCTAATGTACTTTAAACACACAAAACTATACAAAAATCACATTATAAAACAATACAGAAATTACAGTTACTGTAGTATTTGACAATGGCACTTAAAATCTACCCATTTTTTGCTACATTTGTAATCTATTGACCTTATTCTTCATGTACGAGTGGGCGCCGCCATTGGAATTTTTTTAGCTTGAGACTTCCGCTGTCATTCACTTCCATCCATTTCTAGACGTTAAAAACAGCTTGTCATGCTGATTGATGTTGCAAACTGATATGTCCTTATTATATTATTCTGCTTTTTATGTATAGTCATGAACACACTTGTTTGTAGAGCAAGTAGTTTGACCGTTTTCTGCCGTTTGTTATTCTCAGTCATTTCTCCCATAGGCAACACTGAATCGGATGTTCGACAACGAGCGCACTTCAGCATTGAAGAATAAGATCTATACTCTTAGTTTACTGCATACATGATGTTTTAACTACACCTAAAACCTTCAGATGAGTTTATAAAAGTCATGTAGAATGATTGTATAAAACACTAAGCACATTGAATTCAATTGCACATTGTTTGAATTCTTAAACTTGGCTTTCTGCTACATTGGCTATGAAAGCAGTCTATTATGAAAAGCTTAAACGGCTCAGAACATACAGCATTACAATGACTGGTGTTGGTTTCATGTCAACTACTGCTGCCACACTAAAGTGATGGTGACAGAAATCTGCATGTTTGGGCTCCTGCTGATACTCAATCCAGAACTGATGTTAGGGTCCAAAATGAACTCTTATTACAAATAAAAAATAGATAAAATGACAAAAGAAAAAGTGGTAGAAGAGTCTGATATTTAGATGCTCTGGCTTATAGAATTCATTCACTCAATCACTTTCCTTCGGCTTAGTCCTTTATTTTATCAGGGCGGAAGGTACCGCCAACTGTTCTGGCATCTGTTTTACACTGCGGATGCCCTTCCAGCTGCAACCCAGTACTGGGAAACACCCATACACACTCAGTCACACTCATACACTACAGGCAATTTAGTTTATCCAGTTCACCTATACCGCATGTGTTTGGACAGTGGAAAACTCCACACAGAAACGCCAACTGACCCAGCTGGGACTCAAACCAGTGACCTTTTTGCTATGAGGCGATAGTGCTAACCACTGAGCCACCTTGTCACCCAATTTAACAAGCATAAATAAATAAGTAAATGAATAAATAAATAAATTATTTCATTAAATAACAGAAACACACAGCAAAATGGCTAAAATTTTAATTATAAAAACTAAAACAGCATGTCAGTTAACTTTTTTCAATGGTGGTGAATTAAGAAATTCTTTCAAATCTCTAATTGTGACACTGGACCACAAAATTAGGAATCTCATGTTGCACAAGTCTACTTTCAATAGTCAAAATTACACTGTATAGGTCAATCAGTTATGCAAAAATCGCTTATATAGTTTAAACCAGTGTTTCCCAACCCTGTTCCTGAAGGCACACCAACAGTACACATTTTCAACCTCTCCCTAATCAAACACACCTGAATCATCTTATCATAACATCAGAAGAGACTCCAACACCTGAAGTTAATGGGTCAGAAAAGGGAGACATCCAAAATATGTACTGTTGGTGTGCCTCCAGAAACAGGGTTGGGAAACACTGGTTTAAACAGTTGTGTGGTGACGGTGTGTAAACATAACCAGCTTCTAATGGTAAAAATTAACTAATTACATTTTTATTTATTAAAAACAGTCTGCAGAAACACTTTGATTGACATTCTCCCTTTGCACGTGTCATCTGAGGGGGAAAGCCCCGCCCATCAGTGACAATCTCTACCTCATTAGCATAGACAGCCCTGAGTGAGAAGCAGCCGCCATTAGAGTTATAAATCTGTTGCTATGCTGCCACACAGGCATTTGCAGCTCCGCCCTCTTTTATAAAGAGCATCTCACGATCTCATTTGAATTTAAAGCGACAATCACCAAAACTGTAGAATTAGAATCAAATCCTAAACGGGGCAGATTCAAAGAGTTATAACACATTATTTGTGAGGTATTTTGAGCTGAAACTTCACATACAGACTATAAGGACATCAGAGACTTATTTTACATCTTGGAAAAAGTGGCATAATAGATCTTCTATAAGTAATGGCCATGAAAATATTTAATAAATTTCCTGCTATAAATACATTCATTCATTCATTCATTCATTCATTCATTTTCTTTTCGGCTTAGTCCCTTTATTAATCCGGGGTCGCCACAGCGGAATGAACCTCCAACTTATCAGCACGTTTTTACGCAGCGGATGCCCTTCCAGCCCATCTCTGGGAAACATCTACACACACTCATTCACACCCATACACTATGGACAATTTAGCCTACCCAATTCACCTGTACCGCATGTCTTTGGACTGTGGGGGAAACCAGAGCACCCAGAGGAAACCCACGCGAATGCAGGGAGAACATGGAAACTCCACACAGAAACGCCAACTGACCCAGCCGAGGCTCGAACCAGCGACCTTCTTGCTGTGAGGCTACAGCACTACCTATTGCGTCACCCCGGCTATAAATACATTCAAACTCAATTTCTAAGCGCTAATACGTATCGCAAAGTACTTTATTTAGACAAGTTTATAGGCTAATTTCTCAATATTTTGACTTTCTTTAACCCACAGATTCCAGATTGAATTCATTAAATATTGTCTTATCCTAAAAAAATTACCTATATTTTGTGGTCCAGGCTCATAATGAAAATAAAACTAGTATGAAGCTGTATAAAACATTTAAAACTTTTGTTGTTTAGCATATGTTCTACGATAACTCGAACTATATTAACACAGAAACAAATAAATAAATAAATAAATAAATAAATAAATAAATAAATAAATATATGTACAATAAAACTGAATGTAATGCCAAAATTAAACTTGTACAAGTTAGAGTCAGGAGAAGGAATTTTTCACAGTATTTCCTATAATAATTTTTCTTCTGGAGAAAGTCTTATTTGTTTTATTTTGGCTAGAATAAAAGCAGTTTTCAATATTTTTAAAACCATTCATGGTCAATATTATTAGCCCCCTTAAGCCTTTTTTTTTCAATAGTCTACAGAACAAACCACTGTTATACAATGACTTGCCTAATTACGCTAACTTGCTTAATTAACCTAGTTAAGCCTTTAAATGTCACTTTGAGCTGAGTTCTAGTATCTTGAAAAAAATCTTGTAAAATATTATGTACTGTCATCATGGCAAATATAAAAGAAATCAGTTATTAAATGAGTTATTAAAACTATTATGTTTAGAAATATGGTGAACAAAATCTTCTTTCCGTTAAACAGAAATAGGAGAAAAATAAACAGGGGGGCTAATAATTCAGGAGGGCTAATAATTCTGACTTTAACTCTACGTACTAAAATAACTCAAACTAAATGAACACAAGCAAAAATAAACATATTGCAAAAAAAAATCGTTTTTTTTTCCAGTGTTAATTTTGGACCCTGCTCAACACACACACACACACACTCCCTTTATCAAACTTTACCTCAATAAGCAACAATATTAAAGCTTTCCAGTGCAGGCGACTCAACACACAAGTCTTCAAACAAACTAGCATCTAATATTAAATCACCAAAAGCTGCTATGGTAAATCCATTTCAAAGCGTGGAGGAGCTTTGCTTATAGTCCCGGAGGATGACGGAGGCGTAGGTGACGCTCGGCGGTGTGCACAAAACAGATTCAGACACTGGAGAATTGCGAACGGGACTTCCTGAGCCCAAAGAATCCCGAAATGGAGAAGGCGGCATGAGCGCCATTGAATCCTCCATAGCCATTTTGATTTGCACCAACTCCTCCTCATCGTGAATTTGCGCATTATCATACATATATCCGTGAAGGAGCCCGAATTGTTCATTTTCCACCTCCTCCAGAGGAGAAGATGGTTCGTCCTGATAAACGTCCATGGGTAAAATCGGATGAGGATGCAAAACTTGAGGCTGAAGTGCCAAAATCACGCCATCTGTTGGTTCAGCAAGGCTTATGATTTCATCCAAATCGGCCATGTTTGAATTAAACTTGACTACATCATCCTGAAAGTGCTCTATCATGGGATATTGTGGGAGGACCATGTTTTTTTGTGGCACGTGCTGCTCGGGGGTGTAAAACGTTAGATTTGCGCCCACCTCTTTCATAGGCTTGCTAACAGGAGCCATCAGATGAGGGCTGTTTGAGGGGTTGTATCTGATGGGGTCGATTTCATCCTCCTCGGCTACATTATATAGAGTCTTGGTGCTTAAATCGGAAAACTCCATGCCCGGGTTATTGTAGGTGTTAGTTAGGGGTTTGATGATGGCCGTCTGATTGGATCCGGCTTCCTGCTTCTTCACATGTACAGACAGTCTGTGCCACATGTGCTCCCCTTTCGGAGGATGTCTTGAACCTGGTTCAGACCATGACACAGACTTTCCATTAGAACTATATGAACAAAATAAAGACCAGCTGTTATTTCACAGGAACCGAGAAAAGGTGAACACATGAGAACAGCATTTCTGGTTCGTGTAAAAAAATACGTGGTGGCTACAAATAAATAATACGCTGAATAGTGGTATTCAGATATTCAGTGGGGTTTTTGGGGGGGAAATGTGTAGTCATATAGGGGTGAGAAGTGACCTAAGTTTGAATTTGTTTTAGTACAGTCTGAGGACTTCCAAAAGTCTAACATCATTTCGGCTTACTCCCTTTATTAATCTGGGGTCGCCACAGCGGAATGAACCGCCAACTTATCCAGCATATGTTTTACGCAGCGGATACTCTTCCAGCTGCAACCCATTTCTGGGAAACATCCATTCACACTCATTCACATACACTACGAACAATTTAGCCCACCCAATTCACCTGTACCGCATGTCTTTGGACTGTGGGAGAAACCCGAGCACCCGGAGGAAACCCATGCGAATGCAGGGAGAACGTGCAAACAGCGGCTTATCATCCTTTATATTAACATTGCTTTAATAGGGGATTAACTCTCCATTTATCTATAGTTACCTGATGATCTGGGACCTTTACCCTGGACAGATCACGGTGTGTAGTTTTAGATAAATGAGAATATTTTTTTTAAATGAATAAATTATTTAAAAAATAAATAAATAATTTATTCATTTAAAAAAAATATTTGTTTTGACATATTTTTTAAAATTTGTGGCAAGGAAATAATTAGTTTAGTGTGGCCAGAGAAAGAAATGGTAAATCCTTAGTGTTGAGCCCTAAAAAGTCATGTGAAATAAAACAAAAGTTAAGGAGGCACGTGGACATAACACATGATTTAAACCAAGTAATTTTAGCATGCCAATGTCAAATTTATGGAAAAATATTTTCCCAACAACAAAACTGTGGCTACTGAAAATGGCAAGTGGCTAGTAATGTTGAAAAACTACTAGCCACAAAGGCTGGTGATCAAAAAAGTTAATGTCAAGCCCCGATTATTAATGTTGAAAGCAGTTGTGGTGATTAATATGCAGAAAACATCATATACCATTCAATTATTTGGGGAGTGTGTGTTTTTAGACGACATTAAGGCTGCTATTCAGATTTAAAGGTTTTAGAGGACATTTAGGCTGCTATTCAGATTTAAAGTGACAGTAAAACATCTATAATGTCAAAAAAAGATTAACATTATTAGAAATACTGTATATACAGTATTGATGAACATAATCTACTTCAATAAACTCATTTAAATGCATAATGTTTCCAAACTTTAGACAAGTACACACTCAGAAATAAAGGTGTGCGAGCTGTCACTGGGGTGGGACCTTTTCAAAAGGTATACATTTGTACTTGAAGGGTTCATATTGGTAACTCAAAAGTATATATTAGTACCTACAAATTTCAAGAGGAACACGTTTGGACATTTTAGGTACTAATATGTACCCTTGAGGTATTAATATGGACCTTTTAGTTACAATTTTTTTTTTTTTTTGAAAAGGTACCATCCCAGTGACAGCTCACGTACCTTTATTTCTGAGAGTGTACTGTATATTTAAGATAGTATAATACTAATTTATAAAACGTAACCATATAAAAATACTAAATAGAAGCATATCTATTAGCGTTCTTGGACTTTTTACGCCACCTAATGGCACGATATACAATACAATAAAAGTAAGATCATCTCAGTTAATCATTTTAATTATTAGTTTTATTCCCAAATAAATTAGTCTAGCGTCAGTGAGCATAAAAACTTCACATTTGAGATATATAAAGTAAAACAAATATAATTAAACAAATATTTATGACTACAGCTGTTGCAAAACAGCCAAATATACTTAATATTTTAAATATATGCGCAATATTTTACTACTGTAGGCACAAAATTCATGTTCGTCTTACCTTATCCTGCTCTGTAATGCAAAAAAATGCTATTCTTACTTCGATCTTTTGTCTTGTTTCTATTCCAAATACCAAAAAATTCTTTAATCAAGAAGCATTTTCTAGACAAGCAAAACATATTGTCTTGTTTTAAGAAATAATATGCCAAAATGAAGTAAGTTTTTTCTTAAAACAAGCTAAATATTCTGTCTATGAGGTAAGAAAAATAATATTATGTCAAAAGGAAACACAAGATTATCTTGCTTACCCTATTGGCAGATTATTTAGCTTGTTTTAAGGAAAAACTCACTTCATTTCATTTTCTTAAAACAAGACTATATGTTTTGCTTGTCTAGAAAATGCTTCTTGATTTAAGAATATTTAGATATTTTTACTAAATAAAAAGCATTTTTTTGCAGTGAGTATTTTTACATTACAGATCGACAGTGGTAAAAATATAGATCCTGCAGTGTTTATATAATCAATATTCAGTCCCACTTTATATTAAGTGGCCTTAACTAATATGTATTTACACCAAAATTAATAATTCATTACAATGTACTTACTGTGTAAATACATGTATTTACTGTGTACTTGTGCTTGATTAAATACCTGTATGTACTTACATCTGTAATTAATTTTTGTAACTACATTTGTAAATACACTGTTGACCATCCCTTACACCTTAACTCACCCTTAAACCTACCCATACCACCAAACCTGTGCATAACCCTACCCCTATCCCAACCCAAGAGCACCACAAGTGTTCTCTAATACATTATGAACAAAGTAAGTACAATTATTTATTTTTAGATGCAAGTACATAGTAGTTAAGGACACTTAATATAAAGTGGGACCCAATATTTCTACTATGTGACATATATAGTCATACCCACTAGTTCACTTGGTTGTATCAGAATACTAATTCTTGCCATTGCATACATCTAAAGCTACTGTACTATATTCCCCCAGTGTCTCTCAGCCCCGCTGCACAGATGCCCCTGGGTGCGCGGGCTTTAATTGTAGTTGACCTGCAAATCACAGATGTCTGAGAGAGCCGTTAATTGAAGAAGCTCCTGGAAATGGCCTGATCCAGAGTTCTAAAGAAAAGCCGGAAATAAAGGACTAGACCCATGGGCTCTGAAGCAGCAGGACTGAGAAACTGACAGTGTGTCTCAATCTGCTCCCTATAGTTGTGAATAAGCAGTGTTGGGTTACTTTTGAGAGTAACGCATTACAATATCAAGTTAGGGCGGCACGGTTAGGGTTAGGGACCTTCTTCAAAGCAAGAAGTTCACTGGTTTGACTCCTGGCTGGGTTAGTTGGCATTTCTGTGAGGAGTTTGCATGTTCTCCCCATGTTTGCGTGGGTTTCCTCCGAGTGCTCCAGTTTCCCCCACAGTCCAAAGACATATATAGGTAAATTGGATGAACTAAATTGTCCGTACAGTATGAGTGTGTGCGAGAATGTGAGAGTGTATGGGTGTTTCCCATACTGGGTTGCGGCTGGTTGGCATCCGCTGTATAAAACATATGTTGAAATAGTTGGCGGTTCACTCCGCTGTGGCGACCTCTGATAAATAAGGGACTAAGCTGAAGGAAAAAGAATGAATGAATATCGAGTTACTCCCCCAAAAAGTAACTATAGTTATGCTACTTAGTTACTTTTTATGGTTACGTTACTTTTGAATACCAAAGGTACAGAGTTCCTAGATTTAACAAAGTCAAACTAAATCACTCCTTTCTTCATCAGGCAATATATGAAATAAGTACTACGCTTTATTAACAAAAAAATAAATAAATAAAAAGTTAAAAAAAACAAATATATATGTATATACCTTACCTCTGGTTTGATGGTAATAAATTAAACTCATTATGCAAAACATGATAAAGGTCAGAGATTATAGCTGGAAGTATAATCTCTTACCTTTATCATGTTTTGCATAATGAGTTTAATTTATTACCATCAAACCAGAGGTTTAGAGTAACAATTAAGATATTTAAGATGAAATCTGAGAGCTCTCTCATCCTGCATAGACAGCAAGAGTCCTGACTCATTCAAAAGTAACGTAACACATTACTTACCATAAAAAGTAACTAATGAATGTAACTAGTTACTTTTTGGGGAGTAACACAATATTGTAATGCATTACTTTCAAATGGGCGACGCTGTGGCGCAGTAAGTAGTGCTGTCGCCTCACAGCAAGAAGACCGCTGGTTCGAGTGTTGGCTGGGTCAGTTGGCATTTCTGTGTGGAGTTTGCATGTTCTCCCTGCGTTCGCGTGGGTTTCCTCTGGGTGCTTCGGTTTCCCCCACAGTCCAAAGACATGCGGTACAGGTGAATTGGGAAGGCTAAATTGTTCATAGTGTATGAGTGTGCGTGAGTGGGTATGGATGTTTCCCAGAGATAGGTAGCGGCTGGAAGAGCATCCGCTGCGTAAAACGTGCTGGATAAGTTGGCAGTTCATTCTGCTGTGGCGACCCTGGATTAATAAAGGGACTAAGCCGGAAAGAAAATGAATGAATGAATGAATGAATGAATGAATGAATGAATGAATGATACTTTCAAAAGTAATTTTCCCCAACACTGCATGTCCTTTCATACTCTTGAAATCTTTGTTTGTATTTAAAACACAAATCGATTGATTGATTGATTGATTGATTGATTGAATATTACTCTATACCTCCAGTTTGATGGTAATAAAGTAAACTCATTATGCAAAACATACCTTTATCATGGTATGTTTATATCCATAATCCATAATAAGTTTCATAAAATAAGTTTAAATTATTACAATCAAACCTAAGGCATAGGATTCCTAGATTCAACAAAGTCATACTAAAACACTCCTTTCTTCATCAGGCAACATTGGAATTAAATAAGATGCTTGATAAAACCAAATTTTTATGTCATAATCTGTGTGATTGAAGTGTTGTGAATGTTTTGTCAAGGTTTTTAAGTTGAAGTGTATGAAGTATTTATTGTTATGTCAATAATGTCTGACAATAAAGTGTCAATCAATCAATCAATCAATCAATCAATCAATCAATCAATCAATGTTCTGAAAACAAAGATTTCAAGAGTTTGAAACGACATGCAGTGTAGGGGAAAGTTACTTTGGAAAGTAATGCATTACAATATTGAGTTACTGCTCAAAAAAGTAACTAGATTACTTTTTTAACTGCATTGTTACTTTTGAGTTACTTTTTCTTACTTGATTTCATTCAGAACTTGTAGGTTTTTTTTCTTCTTTTTTAAATAAAGGAGCTCTGCAATTAACAACACATAAAACCTTCATTTACCTTTACACACCAAAAAATAATAATGTAGGATAATGTTATCTTCTGAGAACTTAAAATAACGTGTTACCTACTCATTCATTCATTCATTCATTTTCCTTCGGCTTAACCCCTTTTTTTATTAGGGGTCGCCACAGTGGAATGAACCGCCAACTTTTCCTGCATATGTTTTACGCAGCAGATGCACTTCCAGCCACAACCCAGTTCTGGGAAACACCCATTGACTTCCATAGTTTTAGTTTTTTCTTCTGTGGAAGTCAATAGTTATGGAAGTCAATAGATGTTTTGTATATATATATATATAGCTAATGATTCAAAGAAACATTGACTTTTGTCATTTCTTTGCCTACTTTTAAAATTTGGATTGGTTGGGTAATAGTACACCACCTTTTTTTTTTTAAGGACTACACCACTGCCCCACGTGTTGCCGTGGGTTTCCTCCGGGTGCTCTGGTTTCCCCCACTGTCCAAAGACATGCGTTATAGGTGAACTGGGTAAGCTAAAATTGTCTGTAGTGTATGTGTGTATGTCCTGGTCCTCCAGGTTGGGGGTTGAGCATTGGGCTAATGACCCACCTCATAAAAATGAGACGTTACGAAACACCAACATAGAGTGGTTAAATATCAACTTCGATAGAAATGGCCCGGGTAGTAAGTAAGTAACACTTTAAAATGTACAAATCTCAGATCAGTGACCTGACTACTGAGCTATAGGAAGCTGATTGAGACGCACCCTGTGCCAACGCTACTGAACTACTTACTTGGCATTTCCAGATGCGTTCTTCTTGCGTTTGAACATGTTCAGCAGGCTGTTGCTCCTGCACGCAATTTTTCCATCACCCACATGCATCCGCACCACATCCGAGGTGGTGAACGCGCTGCGAACGTTCCTCTCGGGCTTGGCGATGATTATATACATTTTTGGCGTAAACATGCAGCCGAGAGCTACGGTCACGCTGAGACTCACAGAAAAGGATGTGGTGATGATCTTATAGTTGGAGCCGAAGTAAATCGGCACAAAGGCCAGCCAGATGATACAGGTGGTGTACATGGTGAAGGCGATGTACTTGGCCTCGTTAAAGTTAGCAGGGACGTTACGAGTTTTAAACGCATAATATGTACAGCTGAGAATAAGCAAACCGTTGTAGCCAAGTGGCGCCACCATTCCCATATTGCTGGTATTGCATATTAGAAAAACCTCTCGAATGCTGGGGTAGGACTTGATGGGTTCTGGAGGCTCCAAAATGATCAGTGTCACCTCTAAAGTCAGTTGCATGCTGATGAGGATGAAGGCGATCACCACCTGCGCCCAGGCACTCATAAAGCGTGGTTTGCGTGTGCATATTTTCTTTTTGCTGCCTGCCAGAATTCGAGCGATGCGGTTGGTTTTAGTGACGAGAGCAGAGTAGCACATGGAGGCAGAAAGGCCCACGAGGAGCCGCTGGAGGTAACATGAGGCTATGGAGGGACGGGCGATGAGCGTGAAGGGGCAAATGTAACCCAGGAAGATGCCGGCCAGGATGATGTAGCAGAGTTCACGGCTCGAGGACTTGACGACCGGCGTGTCTCGGTATAGGATGAAGACTAAGGTGACAAAGCTGGTCACTAGGATGCCGAGGCATGAAAAGACGACAGCCGCGATGGATTCTGGATGACTCCACTCCAGGTGGCGCAGGGGAAGAGGCTCACAGACTGCAGAGACAAGACAAAATGATTAAAAGGATTAAAAGACAGTGTATTAAACTATTACTAGTTTCATTCATTCAGTCAGTCATTTTCCTTTGGCTTAGTCTCTGATTTATCAGAGGTCGCCAAAGCGGAATGAACCCCCAATTCGCTATTTCGAGCATATCTTTACACAGCGGATGCCCTTCCAGCTGCAACCCAGTACTGGTAAACACCCATACATCTTCAAATTCACACACTCATACACTACTAGCCCTTACTAGTTTTACTCATTATTATTATTACTATTACTATTATTACACTGTGTTTTTTAGCAGAGTGCAATACATTTTCTCAGCATCAGATTGACTGTCAATTCTTGTTCCCAAATCCCAAAGCTGATAATGTAAGCTGTTGGACCTGTAAGCCACAAGCCTAGCAATAGAGTGTTTTAGTATCCAATCCAGTTTTATGCAGCACTGGTTCCTGAAGAATTTTTACAAACATTTTATCATATAGTCTAAATACCTTAAAATTCTTAATTCAAGCTTTTTCTAGACAAGTAAACTTTTTAATTCAATTTAATTCAATTCACCTTTATTTGTATAGCGCTTATACAATGTAGATTGTGTCAAAGCAGCTTCACATAAAAGGTCATAGTAAATAGGAACAGTGTAGTTCAGTTTGTAGTGTTTAAGTTCAGTTCAGTGTGGTTTAATAATCACTACTGAGAGTCCAAATACTGAAGAGCAAATCCAATGATGCGCAGCTCTATAGATCCTGAACCATGCAAGCCAGTGGCGACAGCGGAGAGGGAAAAAAAACTTCACTAAATGGTGAAAGTGAAGAAAAAAACCTGGAGAGAAACCAGGCTCAGTTATGCACGACCATTTTAATTTCTCCGCTGGCCAAACGTCTTGTGCAGAGCTGCAGTCTCAGTGGCGGAGGCTGGAAGCTGGCCTCTGCGAAGACTCGTCTGTCTCTAAAGCGTCACGGGAATCAGTCTCATGTTCTCCACTCCTCCATGACCACCACAGTAGCTGCTCAGTCCAGTTTTTAGTACAGTGGGGTAAGCAAAATAATCTTATTTCACAGCGAAAACTATTATTTTGTTGAGCTATTGGCAGATTATTTGACTTATTTTAAGGAAAAACTAATAGAATTTTTACTTGTTATTTCTGAAAACAAGACAAAGGGCCCTATCATACACCCTGCGCAATAACGCACAAGACGCGTTTGGCGCAATTTGTTGCTTTTTTCAGATCAGCGCAACCCTCATTTTCATGTTTTGCACCTTGTTGTATGAATAGCAAATCCATTTCTCCTACTTTGTGGACTCGTGGGTGTGCTGGTCTATGAAGGAGGCGTGTTAAGGCACATTGTTTTAATCCTTTAAAAATTAAAGGATTAAAATGTTCCAAATTTTTTTATTTATGTATAATGTTATCATTATTAGTAGCAGTATTGTTTATTATATGCATATTTATATTTGTTTTAATAAAAACAAGTTTAGGTTTGTCCACCTGTCGGGTTTTGGAGACGTCTGCATCACCATATGGAGTATAAGAAGAGGACGTGTGTTTGGATATAACTCAGTTTTTTACCACCATAAGGACATTAAATATGTGGGCTAATGGATGTCTTCAGTGGAGTGCGTAAAACATCGTTACCTTATACATGAAAGTAAAGGAGTAAAGTTAAGAGTAAAAGTAAAGTAAAGAGAAAGTAAAGATGCTGAATGGAGGAGGCTCATTCTTTATCCTCGTGCTGCAGATACTCTGTTTAACTGTTTTCTCGCTAGTGAAGTGTTCAGTTTTTCCACTTACAAAGTCCGCCATGTAAATAGCAAATGCACCATGGCGCGATGCAACTGACTCTTAAAGGGAATAGAAGATGAGACACTGATTGGTTTACTGCATGTTATGCTCAAAACACACCCATAACTCATTAAGAGAATAAGCACAACCCTGTTAGACCATGAGCCAGGGCGCAGACCATATTTTTCTGTCCTTAAAATAGCAAAAGTGGATTCGGAAATGCCCTTAAGCCACCATGCACTTTAGACTTTGCATCTAGATCATTAAAATAGAGCCCAATATGTTTTGCTTATCTAGAAAATGCTTCTTGATTTAAGAATTTTTAGATATTTGCACAAGAAACAAAACAAAAATGTTGAAACCTGTAATCACATAGTATTTGTTTTTCCAACCACGGAAGTTAATGGTTTCCAACAATCTTCCGAATATCTTCTTTTGTGTTCATTTTCATTTTTGAGTGAACTATGCCTTTAACCTCCTAGCAAAACCCAGGCAACCACTAACAAAATCTGGGGTTGTGTATTTCTGAACTGGGCCAATCTGAAAAACACACCTGCAGAGCTTTTTCCAAATCTGCTCTGCTGCATGTGGACAAACTGTCTACAGCATATTCATACAATGTGGTGCATTATGAATGTATCCACCAATATTCACTCTAAGAAGCCAAACTAAGGGTTGAGATCAAAGCATCCATTGTTGAATATAATATTTCTTAAATAGCAAAAGTGTAGACATTCACATTGCTGCATGTCTTTATAGGACTGGCCATCAGAGTGTGACCAGCTTGCTTATGCACCAAGTGCGCTAAAGTAGGTTTCCAGCTCACCTAAAAATAAACAGCCCTTCCACTAAGGGACCGGCCGTAAGAAAGAACCAAGCCAAAGGAGACTTAAGAGACTGCAGCAGGAGAAGGGAAATCAACGCTTCCTCATTACCAACATCATGGCCGGACACTTTTATGTATGATAACGCTAAACAGTTTGTGATTCAACACAAAAAATTCAATACTTAAAAGATAAATGGGGTCAGTTCTTTGCCAGTAGCCCCTGTGCATTACGGCGGTAGCACAGAATGGAAGTATACTACAGCGAACTAATGAAAAATACATCGCTAGGACACTCTCAGGGCTGCTGCATTGACATTGACCATCACAGCGGATGAAAATAGGCCAGAGAAGTAGGCAGTGAAGTAGGGCTGTCACTGGCGATAAGTTGTACGGCGCAAGCAATCTGTAAAAATGATAAATGGCCTTCAGGTGTCATGGGAAACCTTTTCGAAAAAATAGGACAGTGAAGGTCTTTTAAAGAGCCAAATCAGTTTTTAATGCCAGATTTGGAGGATAGTGGACTGCCATGGACCGTTTGAGGATGCTTTTCATGATTCAGACGCATACTTTATGCTTTGAAATGCAGAATTGAATTAACCAAAACTGTAACTAACAACTCCATGTAGGTCAATATATGTCAATCATTCAGATTTGATGTTTTAAAAAAAATAAATAAAGGCCCGTTTCCACTGAGTGGTACGGTATGGTTCGGTTTGGTACGCTTTTATGGCTGTTTCCACTGTCAAAAGGCGTACCGAACCAAACCGTACCGTACCACTTTTTCGGCACCCTTTCGAAAGGGTACCAAACACGAGAAAGGGTACCAAAAGGCGGAGCTAGACTTGCAGCTGAACGCTATTGGTTTACAGAGAGGCGTCATTCGCTTACGCAACAAGCCAGAATGAAAACAAAAAAAAAACGCCATGTTTAAAATACACAGCCGACGAGCCGAGACATTACAGCGGAATTATATATACATATAATAACGAGCCATGGTCGACCCGGGCTCAAACAAACCTTGTCGTCGTCTTGATGAACAGCCACAAAGCCAAGAAGAAGAGCAGATTTACCCTGTGCCCCGTAGTTTTTTACAAGCCAGTCTGAGGCGCGAGCGGTTTCGCTTTCTTCCTTGCGTTCGCCACGCGTCTAACATTATATCTGAAATAACAAACTTCTTGAACTCATGATAATAACCTGCGCTTGATTATTGACGTGCTTTTAAACCCGATCCTGTCAGACACTGACAAACGCGAGAGTGAAGCGTGAAGAAACAAAGGAGGAGCCGGAAAAAAGGAGCACATTATTTTTCAGCAAACATGAACAAAATGCCTTGTTTAACTAACTTAATATCTTCACCTTTTGGACTAATATGAACTCAGAATGACAGAATTACTCTCTAACAGAGGCTACATAAACTGCTGAAGATTACAGACACAGATGAGAGGTTTACACTGACTGTAGGCTATATTTTGGGTTGTTTTTGAACCTAAATACGGACGAAATTCTTCTGTGTTCTTCTGTAGTTGGTAACATATCAGAGACTGTTTAAATATATGTTCATTTATTTATTTATTTATTTAATATAATTACAGACGTTACAGTAGGCTGTTTTGCACTGTCATTGATCTGCAGTTATAATCAACTCATGTTCATTGAAAAGTTAGTAATAAACATTTCTACACAAGTATTTATGTGTGTAAAGCATCTGTTTTGTAAGAAGTGCTTCTCATATGATATGCAAGTGACCCGTACAGCTTTATTGTAGACATTTCCTCGAGCAAGAATGATTTGGACTGAAACTTTCTGTCATACACCACGCCCACCAAAAGGGTACCCTTGTTAGTGGAAACGCAAGCTTGATAAAGGTGACCCGTACCGTACCAGTCAGTGGAAACGAGCCATAACATAAAACTATTAGACTATTCTTGTCCAAATAAAAGTTAGTTAGTTAGTTAGTTGGTTAGTTGGTTAGTTAGTTAACTTTATTTGTCCCTGTAGGGAGATTTCAATTGCAGCGTACACCCACAGAGACATCTGGCTATTTCACATTTGGGATTTACATAACTAAATCATTTAAAACCTAAAGTACCGTGGTACTGTACGATGGATTTTACTTAAACCTAAATGTGTCCTGCAATAAAACAATAAAAACTCTGGAATTTGGAGAAGAGTATGCGAGAAAGCGCCCAGAACACCCTTCTCGCCTTTCACCCTGTTGACCTTAGACCTTTTCTCCCCTTCTGGTTTTGCAAAGTGATTATAATTATTCAGGTAAACTGGTGAAGTGCCTTCTCTCCTAATGAAGATCTGCTGATAAACTTTGTTTCACCCCAAACTAATGGGTAACCCTTTGTAGTTTAGTTAACTCTGAAAACAGAGACAGATATTTGGGTGCTAAATATTCATGACTGTTTTTCAGATGTTATGGGTATTTAAAGAGAGTTGGCAAATCCTTTAGGGGATATTCTGTAGCCAGACTTCCCACACAGCCTCTGTGTTTCTCACATATGCTGACTTTACAAAATTATTTCCTTGTATTTGTACTTGTGTTTATGTCATGCTGACATTTATGTCATGCTGTCATGCTGAAATATTCATTTTTGAATCGTTTTAAGTAACGCTTTTACCTGCCTGGCAAAACAATTGCTAATGTTTTGATTAATTCTGGAGTCTTCTGAATTAATTGTATTCAGTAGATTAAGTGAAGTCGTCGCTACCTCTGTGTTGTGACATGATTTTATACATTTTTTAAGGCACATTTGACTGTATGGAGCAGGAGGAACGACAGCATGAAGACTTTTTAATTATTTAATCACTGATATTTGCAAGTTGTATGGAAATGACTTAATTAACTGCACTTTTAGTACAAGTGTACAGGAGGCAACCAGACTAATTGGGTATTATTTAACCCTGCATTAACTCTGCAGCTTCAGAATGTCAAGATTTCAGAGTGCCCATGAGAAGAAACGTAATCCCGGGGCGTGGAACTCTAAGCGGTGTTTGGTCGCTAATGAAGAATATCGGACCCAAGAAAATATCAAAATCTAAATACATCACAACTACCAATATGATCAGCTAAAAACATAAATGGTCAAATTAGAATAGTCAAAATTGAAGATTAAATTATTCGTAGAGTTAGAAAAGAAATTGGTCAACAAATTTTAATGAATTTAAATAACTCTTTCCAGAAGCACCCGAAAAGCCATACATGCAGAATTTCTTCGACCACGTCACTAGATTCTGTTGTTGGGCCTGTGGGTAGAATCTTACAGTACCGCTACTCTAAATAAAAATCCAGTCTACTGAACATTAGCCGCCGCTAGGGGAGGAGGAAATTAAAAATGTAATTGCTTGAGGGATAATGATCATTTTGACCTATCTGTGAACACAATATTGATGACCTGATGGTAACAATTTAAAGGTGCACAATGAAAGACACCCTTCTCATCCACAATCCTGTTAGCCTTATTTAATACTCTTTCTTTGTATAAAGTCTCAATACTCTTAATTTTGCTCCCAATAATTTACTGGCTGTTGTTACCACCTTCCCCAGTGATCTCTTTTGTGCCAACAGATCACACAAAAAGTCACAACACTTTCAATAAAAGCAGTATAAAACATTGTCATCAATTTGTTGTCAACATACAAAGACAATGCTTTGTTTAAGAAGTACATTCTCTGTTGTGGGATGGCATGGTGGCTCAGTGGTTAGCACTGTCACCTCACAGCAAGAAGTCTGCTGGTTCGAGCCTCGACTGGGACAGTTGGCATTTCTGTGTGGAGTTTGCCTGTTCTCCCCGTGTTCGCGTGGGTTTCCTCCGGGTGCTCCGGTTTCCCCCACAGTTCAAAGACATGTGCTGTAGGTGAATTGAATAAACTACATTGGCCATAGTGTATGAGTGTGATTGAGTGTGTATGGATGTTTCCTACTGGGTTGCAGCTGGAAGGACAGCTGATGTGTAAAATATCTGCTGGATAAGTTGGTGCTTCATTCCGCTTTGGCGACCCCTGATAAATAAAAGGACTAAGCCGAAGGAAAATGAATGAATGCATTTTATCTTCAACTTCGATGAAAATTTTCGAACCACTTCAAATGTTGACTACTGTACTTTGAAAGTCTAATTGCTTAGAAAAAAATTACCTTTATTTTGACAAGATAAAAAATTTAAGGTGTTGTTCTTCTATGACACAAAGGGTGACACTGGTTTATCATTTTGCAGAAAAAAAATAATGAGCGAAATGACTATTGCAATAAAATAGCACGCTATAATTTTGCTGATCGATACAATCCTGGATTAACATCTATGTTAATCCTGGAGCATCATTTTTGTTTGAAAATGTAATCCATACCTATTCCTTACCCCTAAACCCAACCATAAGTGTAAATTATTCCTAAAATCAGAGGAGAATAATAGTTGGATTACAATTATGTACACTACCTGACAAAAGTCTTGTCATTGATCTCAGTTGTAAGAGCAATAAATAATAACTTGACTTCTAGTCGATTCTTTGGAAAAGTGGCAGAAGGTAGATTTTTCCCATGAATCATCTGTTGCATCCCAATCATCACAAAAACTGCAGAAGACCTAATGGAACCTACATGGACCCAAGATTCTCACAGATATCAGTCAAGTTTGGTGAAGGAAAAATCATGGTTTGGCGTTACATTCAGTATGGGGGCGTGCGAGAGATCTGCAGAGGTCTGAGGTATAAAGACATTTGTGCCGCCCATTACATTACAAACCACAGGAGAGGGCAAATTCATCAGCAGGATAGCGCTCCTTCTTATACTTCAGCCTCCACATCAAAGTTGCTGAAAGCAAAGAAGGTCAAGGTGCTCCAGGATTGGCCAGCCCAGTCACCAGACATGAACATTATTGAGCATGTCTAGGGTAAGATGAAGGAGAAGGCATTGAAGATGAATTCAAAGAATCTTGATGAACTCTGGGAGTCCTGCAAGAACGCTTTCTTTGCCTCCAGATGACTTTATTAATAAGTGATTTGAGTCATTGCAGAGATGTATGGATGCAGTCCTCCAAGCTCATGATAGAGTCAAACACAATATTCATTCTTTCTTCACTGCAGCATGACTTTATATTCTATACTGTCCATTATTTTAGTTAAGTGACAAGACTTTTGTCTAAGCAAAGTCAGCTTACTGTCCTAATTAAATAATTAAAAATCATGGCATGATCATATTTTATTTTGGTTAAATAAGTGTAATCTAGAGGCCTTTGCCTTTCATATAAGCCACTTCTGATACCAAATAATCAACTAGAAGTCAAGTTATTATTTGCTGTTCCTAAAACTTGGATAGGTGACAAGACTTTTGTCAGGTAGTGTAGAAGTTCAAAAACTGTAAGCCTAAATTTAACATAAACGGTAAACCCCTAAATTCTGATTGGCTGATTGAAATGTTGTTCCAAGATCAACACAGATGTTAATCCAGTAACATGTCCTAGAATAGAATAGAATAGAATAGAATAGAAAAGAATAATAGAATATGGCTAATGTGAATGAATTACCTTGCAGCTCTTCGTCTGGCCACCATCCCAGTTCACAGGCTTTGCAGGTAAACTCATCCTGGACATATTCATTGTCCTTGCAAGGTGTACAGATCCAACAGCAGCTCACCTCTCCTTTCCTGATCACCTGTGGAGAAATATCAACACATTACAGAAATGTGGGTAAATTTGGATCTCCATAGTACCCACAGTGGAATGAATCGCCAACTTATCCAGCATATGTTTTACACAGCGGATGCCCTTCCAGCTGCAACCCAGTACTGGGAAACACCCATACACACTCATTCACTCACACACACTCATAAACTACAGCCAATTTAGTTCATCGATTTCATCTATAGCGCATGTGTTTGGACTATGGGGGAAACCGGAGCTCCCGGAGGAAACCCACACCAACACGGGGAGAACATGCCACACAGAAATGCCAACTGACCCAGCTAGGACTCAAACCAGTGACCTTCTTGCTGTGATGTGACAGTGCTAACCACTAAGTCACCATGCCGCTCTTCGAATCAAATTATTTTACATTAATAATGAATTTAGTTAACTGTAAATTATACATTTGTTGTATAGCATAAATGAACAGAAAATGCTTGCAATTCTTGAAGGAGTCATATGCACTTTTGCAATCTATATTAAGGGGCATCTGATGGAATGGAAATCAAGTCAACTTTTTTTTGTGGTGATGAATGTATAAACACACCTTGATCTCTCCTTTGGAGCAGGGCTCGCTGCAGACAGAACGGACCATCTCACTGCGGTTCATCTGGATCATATAATCATCGATGCTCAAAATGCCTTCATGCCACGAGCCCACATTTATATAGTCGAAGACTCCAGGCTCTACATACTGCAGGTTCATAATGTCATACCTTCAAAAAAAAGAAAAAAAACTTGATGTCTCTTATAGCCAAGCAAAACCAGTGCAAAGATACATGTATTTGTACTGAAAAACATTTGGCTTGTATGACATGTAAATTCTTAAAGGTGCAGTATTGCAAGCGCAGGTTGCCAGATTGAGGACCAACAGTGTGCCTGATGATTGAGCCTGAAGGTTGATTTAAACCGTGTTCTAAATAAAAGCAACAGCATGTGATAGAAGAACGATTCTCCATATTAAAAGGAGTTTTTGTCCTAACCAACACCTGAAATTTATATTTTAGAAATGGCTTTTATTTCTCACAGGTGAATTATGATCACCTCAGGTACTCCTCGTGTGCTTAATTCAGTGTTAAATGCTAATAAGGTGAGTTTGAATGCCATTTTATGTGACATTTATTGCCATACTACTGAAAGCAGCAGCAGATAGTTCACCTCAGATCTTGAACATAAAATAAACCATTTGAAAACTGTGAAATAATGCAAACCAACACATATCAGTGATTCAGGATCTACATTTAATAATGTTAAAAAGGTTTAATATGTATTAGTTAGATTATAAACCTTACCATTTCCTGAGTGAGTGCATCCTGTGCTTCTGAACAGCTTTTAAATTAAAATTTCTGTCGTGTTTTGTCTGGTGCAAAAAGCCAAATTGCTCATCACTGCAAATCTCGTCATGTAGCATGTTGTTAGGACACGGGGTTACAATGTAACCCGCTCACCTAATGTTTACGTTCGTAATATTTATATTATTTGCTAATTAATAACCTCATCTCATTTCGGAGTCTGCTACTGTCCACCGGAGGTCCCATTTTGCTCGTGGACACATACTTTGAGAGCCTTCCTGACTTAATGAATGAAATATGCTGTTTTTCAACAAGGCAACCCAGAGTGCTGAAATATAATTGGCTAAACTGGCATTAGGCGGGTTAACCTCCTAGGACTTGAGTGTCGACAACCGTGGACAGCACATTTTAGCTCTTAAGTGGCTATTTAAAATACTATGATTGTTTTATATTTTGTTACAGACATGCAGTGTCATCCTGCAACTGTTTTGCAGCATACGAAATGTCCCAAACACTATTTTTAACTGTCCAAAATGCGAAAAAAGAAATAGTTTTTACTCTCTGATAGTCAAAGTAAGTAAAAAAAATTCTATGTTAAATATGCATTAAAAACATTCAGGAAAAAGTGTTTTATGTAAATTCGGACGACAAGTCCACATGTATGGACATCATTTTTCTCTAAAAGTACATCGTATCAAAAGATGATACTTAAGTTTTTATTCTAATCAGGTTCCAATAAGCTGAAATAGCAAAGAGAGATAAAAAAATGCATGTAAAAAAACACCTTGGGCCTTAAGAGGTTAAAAGAACCAAAACAAAGACAGCGATCCGGCACGTAACTCACATTTTCAAAGCAGAATATCTGACTCCAGCATTGCTTTTCAGATAAACAAGAATGTTCAGGCATGTTTCTTAAATATCTGCAAACATATTATGGTATTTGTATGCTTTAGAAGAGTCAAAAACGTACATACAGCACCTTTAAATCTCAAAGATATTAGATAAATATATACTGTTTCATTGTGGATATTTCCCAAAGTCATGCATGCTAGTGGACTTACCAGACCCTTACTCCACAGTGGTTTATAAATTATTAATAGAGCAATTCTGTGCAAATGTCAACCTTGCCATGAAAAAATTAAGTTTTTTTTTTCGTGTAGGCTTGTATTTTACAGTACTTTAAAAATACTCCAAAATATCTCTGTCAATGTTTTCAAACGATTATATTTGATTTACCAAAGTCACACACATGAAAATTTCACATCTGTCAAGTCCATAATGGAGAGGAGTCACAGTTTAATTCACAGAATGTCTACAAAGTATGTTGTATACTGTAAACTTGCAGACTTTTTTGGTCACATCCATAACGCACGTTTATTTTCCTCATTTAAAATATAAAAAATGTTTAGAGAATGGTATTTTTCTGATCCCATAACTCTGTGGCTAGTAGTTTTGGTAAATATAAACAGATGCTTCAATATAATGTAAACATAAAACATGTGCATAAAACATTGCTTCTTATGTAGGCCAGTAAGTAAGACTGACCTGCCTGGCGAGTCCCCATTTTCATCAAACCACACGTCTTCCCCAGAAACACCGGCAAACGAGGTCTTGAGGAGAAAGTCTAGGAGTTTGCTGCCATCGATGGGGTCCATCTCTTCACACAGACCCACGTGACCCGGACACAAGTGCTCATGCATATCATGAAGACCGTGAGCCATGGCGTAGATGGCATTAATGACGAATCCCATCTTACTGTCCTGGACGTAGTTGTCCTCCAAGCTTTCATAACCTGTGAGAATCAGCAAACCAGAAAGCACTTATTAGAGCAGTTCTGTGACAGCTTGAGGGTTTTAGTCAACATGAAACATCATCTGCAACCCATTTTACTTCCTTAAAGGGACAGTTCACTCAGAAATGAACATTCGCTGTTAAATTACTCATCCTCAATCCATCCAAGATGTAGGTGACGATACAACATTATTGAAGATTTTTAGCTGAAACCATGGTCTGCACAAAAAGACGTTTGCTGTGTGTTTGTTCAAACTACTTATTTAAAATGAGCTGAAACAACACAATTCTTGAGTTTTTTGTGGACAACTTAATTATTTTATGTTGAATCCACTTTAACTTGTAAAAACTAATAAGCTTAAAGGCTGATTTATACTGTACTTTTGCATCAAATGATCGCCCACAGCACATGCCTTGCGTGTAGTCGTGCATTTATACTTCTGCATGCGGTTTGTGTTACTGTGCAATAACACTTCGAAATTCTAGCTGGCAGTATGTTCCTCTGTGTCTTCATGGGTGTTTTGTTTTTTCTGAGCGCTACCTTATGCGGCGGGAACCGGCAAACGTGTATCAACTTTAATGCAACCCAGGCTCATTCTGAGAAAACGCAGTCCCGCAGATGTTTCTGGAGACCACGAAATACGTCCCAGGAGGTACGTATTTTTGCCGTTTTTTTTTTTTTGCGAATCCGCAAGAGGCCACTGTGTGGACATTTTCACTTCTCAAATGTCTCTCTCGAGTGCCGTTCGCACCCGCGCCCAATGCTGTTCTGGCGTAAACCCACCAGAGGCTGCTGTCATACGACTGTCTGTCCGACTGGGCGACCGGCCAATCGGCTGGCCGACCCACCCTCCTCCTTCCCTGAACCCAACCAATTTTACGTATTGACCCGCCCGCCTGCTTACTTCCCTAAACCCAACCAACAATTTACAAAAGCCGTCCAGAAAAAGAAAAGCCCTCATCTGATTTTTTACCACGTTTTCAGATTTTACCACATTCTCACCCTGTTATGAACTTGTTTACTTTATTTCATGGATTCTGTTTTTGTCTTACTTGATTTCTGGAACCGCTCTTTCCCGGACTCGAACCCAGTCGTCGTCGTGGTTAGCTCCTCTCTGCGTCTAAAGTCCGCTGACGTACAGGACAAGCTAACTGGACAAACTGGTTGCAGGGAAATCCCTCCACACGAAGGTAATCGGTCAGCCGGTAAGCGCTAAAAGGAACGGTGTCATACCGGCCCGTAGCGTTCGCTTAAAAAATTTTATGCAGCCATACGTACCTCCAGCTACATAATTCGCTTTCTCCAGAAACGTCTGCAGGACTATGTTTTCAGAATGAGCCTGGGTTGCTTTAATCATAAGGTAAACACACTACACAAGTTTCCATATGAAGCTCCTTCACAGGACTTGACACATGTAAACACTCGCTCCATCGGGCTCGTGGCTCTCAGCACCGGCCACACTCGTCACCAATACCAAACCGTTCAATCACAGAGCTTGCACTACACAGAGCTTGCACTACACATTGTTGCGACGTGTAGTTACATTTTTTGAGAGGTGAGTGTCAGCATCAGCATTGGCGTCAGTGCGAGGTGAAAGGTAACAGCGAGGGGTCTGCGACAGTGCGAAGGCTGCGTTGGAGCATACGCGTGCGCTTGACGAGTGCGCATACGTGTGCGCTTTTTTTACAGTGTATGAGAGTCAAAAACATATATGGGGTGCATTTTCACTGTCATACAAGACAAAAAACTATTTTTTGCTGCTTTTTCAAACTACTTATTAAAATGAGCTGAACCACCACAATTTTTGAGATTTTTTTGGACAACTTGTTTTATGTTCAATCATTTATATTTGTAAAAAACAATTAAGTTAAGTTAACTTAATCAATTTGAAGGACAATGAATGAATTTTGTGGAACCCTGCATTTTTTACAGTATGATTTTTCGTTTAATTTGTCATACTTCAAATATTTACTTGAAATATTTCATTTACTTTACTAATATTACCTTCACTTAATAAACAAAGGACGAATCAATATAACAGAAGTACACGGTACACTTAAAAACATGATGTTTGCTGTTTGTTCAAACTGCTTGTTTAAAACGAGCTGAAACAACACAATTCTCAAGGTTTTTTTTGGGGACAACTCAATTTTTTATGAAACTCAAAGTTTTATGTTCAATCAACTTAAATTTACAAAAACTATTAAAGTTAACCTAATTCCTTTATGTTGTCCCAACAAACATTGGGTCAAGTTAACTTGATTATTTAAAAATAAATAAATAAAACAGGCCGTTTTAAACAAATTTAAGTGGATTTAGCATAAAACAATTAAGTTGCCCCCCAAAAACTCAAGAAGTGTGTCCATTCATTCATTCATTCATTCATTCATTCATTCATTCTCCTTCGGCTTAGTCCCTTATTCATTAGGGGTCACCCCAGTGGAATGAACTGCCAACTATTCCATATGTTTTACGCATCGGATGCCCTTCTAGTCTCAACCCAGTACTGGGAAACACCCATACACTCATTCACACACAAATTCATCCACTATGGGCTATTTAGTTCATCCGGAGCGCCCGGAGGAAACCCACGCCAACACGGGGAGAACATGCAAACTCCACACAGAAATGCCAACTGGCCCAGCCGGGGCTCAAACCAGCCAGCGACCTTCTTACTGTAAAGCAACAGTGCTAACCACACTGCCGGTGATGCCCTTAAATGTTCAATTTAAATCGGCCAATTCCACTCAATTAGTTGTACAGCAGGACCCCATTGAAGATCATGTGACTGAAGCCCCCTGTGAAGACCATGATCTGCACATGTTCAGTTTTTGTCTCAGAATTATTCAAATATTTAACCTTTTTGGAACCACTATATAGCTGTTAAGTTTTGTTGTCCTTTGGTGGAACAGCCCTATTTATTGAAAATCTCCAACAAGTCTGACAAGTCATGGAGAAAAAAAGAATTTTCATAATTTCATTTTTTAAATAAATGGTACTATATCAAGATAAGTGTCCAAGAATGAAGATAAATCTTGACATTTTTACAATACAGTTCAGTAACAAGTTTAAAAAAAAAAGTGAAAGAATTGATTAAGCGACTCTATATTTTCTCAAACATCAAACGTAAAACTACATCACTGCTCACCACACACCAACTATAGGTGGAGTTTAGAGACAGTGATAGAGCCAATTCGGTGGATGGGGATGACTGGGAGGTCATGATCGGTAAGGGCCAATGAAGGGAATTTGGCCAGGATTCCAGGGTTACACTCCTACTCTTGACGAGAAGTGTCATGGGATTTTAAATGACCACAGATAGTCAGGACCTTTGCTTAACGTCTCATCCGAAAGACAATAGTGTAAATAGTGTTCAGTTTCTTGCACAGGATTTTGCTGAGGATCAGACCTCAATGTAGGAGCCACAGTTATTAATTTTGTGCTTCCTCTATCTGTTCTTTTGGACTCTCAATGTGAAAGCAACCATTGACTTATATATTGATGCAATTATGCATCACAAAGTATAAGAGATTCAGCTAATAATCTCCGGAAACACTTTACAATAAGGTTTTGTTAGTTAATTATGCTTATTGTATTTACTAATATAAACTAAGAATGAACAATATTTGTGCTGCTATTATTAATCATAGATCATTTACTAATGCATTATTAAAGAGGTGGTCCACCACGATATCATATTTTAAACTTTAGTTGATGTGTAATGTAGCTGTGTGAACATAAACAACATCTCTGAATGTAATCTCTCAAAATTCAATGCAAAGGGAGACATTGGCTTTTACAGAGTTAGCTTAGCAAAGCCTACAGCCAGTGCCGGCCCGTCCAACAGGCAATATAGGCGGTCGCCTAGGGCCCCGCATTTCTTGGAGGGCCCCCACAAACACTTCCTTTTGAATATTAACTGTGAACGTAAGCATGAGGATGAGCGATTACTTATAAATCATGAATAATGCACAAACCTCATTAAATGTGATACTATTTACAACAACGGTGAGAAAACCCCCCCTTCACATTTCAATAAAAGAATAGCTCTGTATAATTCATACATGATAAATAGCTGAAAACGATAATAAATACACAACAATAGTATGAATAAAAGCAGAAACTATTAGAAATAAACCCAGCAGCACCACACTCTATTTTGCATCATCTGCGATCGGATATTAGGTGAACTAAGGACGTGACGTATTCCCACACATACTCCACATCTCTTTCCAAATTGCTCACATTCGATATAAACCCGAAAAGTCTTAAGTAACATCACAAGTGTCGTTTCTATTTTTAATCGATCTTGAACGAATTTTAATTTGAAATGAAATGGCGTTTAAATGGCGTCTCCATTCCGGAGACAAAAGAAGGAAGAAAAGCAAGCTCAAAGTAAAGGTACAGTATGTTCTGCTATGCATAATACATTATTTAGTAGTACTTCACAATACTTTGCAATACTTGTAAACGTATTTGTTTAAATATGAGTAAATATGCTACAATTAATAAAAATGTATACACTTTAATATTAAAATTGTATTTGTTTTGTGCTTTCTTCTTGTGTTTTTACACATTTTTTTTCGCCTAGGGCCACTCAACCCTACGGGCCAGCACTGCCTACAGCAAAAAAAGCTTGGGGACTACAAAAAAATACATCCGGGTTAGTGAGATCATAAACCTACGCACACACCATGCGCAGTGAAGAGGCGTGGCCAGAGGCACTGTATTGTTATAGCAGAGAAAGCTAAAATGCCATCCAAACGCTGCTATTTCCACAGAGCTTCTTCTGTTTCTCTAATTGGGCTTCCAAACGAAGTGCTTACAGTTTAATTTTAAATATGCTCCAGAGAATTATATATATATATATATATATATATATATATATATATATATATATATATATATATATATATATATATATATATATATATATATATATATATATATATATATATAGCATTTGACAAAGGAGAACTTCCAGAATCTCTCCCAGTTCAGAGCTGGATTTCGCTATAAATAAATATATTAAGTGTTTCTTCATGTTAGTAAATACATTAACTATCATTAACCTTATGGTAAAGTGTTACCAAATTGTCTTTATTTTCCTACGCAAGAAAAAGCCACCCACATCTTATAAGGCCAAATTAACAGCAAATTTCCATTTTTGGGTGAATCGTCACTTTAAATATCTGTTAAACATTATCCGACAGCCTGCATTGGCCTAAGTTGCAAGCTGAAAAGTACAAATCTTTTCATTCAAGCAATATTTTTAAAAATAACGTGCGCTGAGAGTGAAACAAACCAAAAAAAAGAAGTGCATCAGGAAAGTAAACAGAGCCAATTTGATGATTTCATGTTGACTTCAGTAAATTGTTCAGTGATAAGACCAAAAAAAAAATCATTCACATTTCTGCAGCTAAACCGAAATAACAACATAAATTTAAAAAATCACTGTTGCAAAACCAGCCGATTTGAATATTATCACTCGATTAAATGGGCGTTATCAGTGGTTATCAGCTAATAGATATGGGGCAGTATGGGCCTTCTGCGTATACTGGTAGGCTCAGAAGGCTGTTATCATCCATCCACGTGGTTGATCAGCAATAGATCGCATATAGCTGTGGCCGGAAGTTAATGAAAATTATTTTAATTATTTATTACATTTCCCATTAATTATATTTTATTAAGGTCTACCCCTACCCCAAATGAATGAAAACCTGCTTCAGAGTGCTCTTGACCTCAGACTGGGGCGACGGTTCGTCTTCCAGCAGGACAAGAACCCAAAGCATACCGCCAATATATCAATGGAGTGGCTTCACAACAACTCAGTGAATGTCCTTGAGTGGCCCAGCCAGAGCCCAGACCTAAATACTATTGAACATCTCTGGAGAGATCTGAAAATGGCTGTACACACTCGCTTCCCATCCAACCTGAGAGAGCTTGAGAGGTACTGCAAAGAGGAATTGGCAAAATTCCCAAAGACAGGTGTGCCAAGCTTGTGGCATCATATTCAAAAAGACTTGAGGCTGTTATTGCTACCAAAGGTGCGTCAACAAAGTATTGAGCAAAGGTTGTGAATACTTATGTACATGTGATTCTTCAGATTTTTTATTTTTAATAAACTTGCAACAAATCTTTGTTTACATTGTCATTATGGGATATTGTGTGTAGAATTTTGAGGAAATAAATTAATTTAATCCATTTTGGAATAAGGCTGTAACATAAAAACATGTGGAAAAAGTGAAGCGCTATGAATACTTTACGGATGCACTGTATAAGTATAGCTGATTTACCACGTGGATGGATAATAACAGCCTTCTGAGCCTACCAGTAGGCGCAGAACGTCCCTACTGTCCCATACCTATCAGCTGATAACCACAGATAACGCTTATTCAATCCAATGATAACATTCGAATCGATTCGAAAAACCCCAGTGTAACAGCTGAGCAATCATATTTTCTAGACCCCGCTGTCATTTTCGAGCACTTGAAAGGGAACGATAGGGTGTCCAAAGACATTATTATTCCTATGCCAGAGGAAAGAGGACAGAACGTCTATTTTTCTGATGGACAGTGAATCAAAATGACGGCAGCGTTCAAAAGGAAGATCAAAGGGAATTCTAGCTGCCATGGCGAAGCATTTAATAAGTAACGGACATGATGGTGACATTATTATTAATTGAGCAAGGAAATTAATTATTCATCCGTGTTCTCATTCTTGCCCGTCTCCCTCATGAATCAGAATAAATGTGTCTGACAATTGCTGCATTAATTCAAAGGAACGGGCAACGTCAAGGGACACCCTATGGGATCGTTATCTGGTGATCAGTAACAAGCCAGCGGGAAGCAGTATCAGGCACCATAGCTGATAAATATGATGTGATTTCAAAGATGAACAACAGACTTTTAAAGAAAACTCTCATCATAACAGCATCTGTGAATTTAAAGGGCATTGCAGCAAGCAAAAGGGCAAAAGCTACTGTTAAACCAAGGCATGCGTTGCTGAAAATGCTGTCTTGGGTGATCCTTAACTTCCATTAAAAATAATAAAGCAGTGACACTTTGAAGAGAAACTGAAACATTAAAGAGATGTTTTATTAATGGCATATGCAGATTGTGAGCATTCGACAGTGTTTCTAGTGCTCTGGTTTCTACTAGATCCTTTTTGTATTTTTTTTAGTTATTTCTAAGGTTTGTTTACTTGCAAAAGAAATATTTAGGACTTAGCAAAGATATGATACTGTGCTATGATATCTCAACCCAAATATTAGATCAGATATTAAGAACAGGATTTTTTAACAATTTTTTTAGGAAGGGAACTTTATCTAATATATATATATATATATACACAGTTGTAGTCAGAATTATTAGCCCCCCCCCCCCCCCCCCCCTTGTTTGTTTTGCTCCCCAATTCCTGTTTAACAGAGAGGAACACATTTCTAAACATAATAGTTTTACTAACTCATTTAATAACTGATTCTCATGATGACAGTAAATAATATTTGACTAGATATTATTCAAGACACTTTCATACAGCTTACAGTGACATTTAAAGGCTCAACTGGGTAAATTAGGTTAACTAGGGTAATTAGGCAAGTTATTGTATAATGATGGTCTGTTCTATAGACTATCAAAAAAATATATAGCTTAATAGGGCTAATAATTTTATCCTTAAAATGGTTTCTAAAAATTTAAAACCGCTTTTATTCTAGCCAAAATAAAACAAATAAGACTTTCTCCAGAAAAAAAATTTTTATCAGACATACTGTGAAAATTTCCTTGCTCTGTTAAACATTCATTTGGGAAATAATTAAAAAAAGAAAAAATAGTTCAAAGGGGGGAGAATAATTCTGACTTCAACTGTGTGTGTATATATATATTCATTCATTAATTGTCTTTTCGGCTTAGTCCCTTTATTAATCTGGGGTCGCCACAGAGGAATGAACCGGCAACTTATCCAGCATATGTTTTACGCAGCGGATGCCCTTCTAGCTGCAACCCATCACTGGGAAACATCTATACACTACGGACAATTTAGCTTACTCAATTCACCTATACCACATGTCTTTGGACTGTGGGGGAAACCGGAGCACCCGGAGGAAACCCACGGGAACGCGGGGTGAACATGCAAACTCCACACAGAAATGCCAACTGACCCAGCCGAGGCTCGAACCAGCGACTTTCTTGCTGTGAGGCAATAGGACTACCTACTGCGTCACCGCGTCGTCCATATATATATATATATATATATATATATATATATATATATATATATATATATATATATATATAATTTTTTAACCCTTGTGTGCTGTTGGCGATGTTTTTATCTACTCTAGGTTGATTTTGAGTCTTAATTAATTATAATTCCTTACATTTATATAACGCTTTTCTGGACACTCAAAGCGCTCTACACATTGGGGGGAATCTCATCATCCACCACCAGTGTGCAGCATCCACCTGGATGACACGAAGGCAGCCATATTGCACCAGACCACACAACACACACCAGCTGATTGGTGGAGAGGAGGCAGAGTGATAAAGCCAATTGTGATTTGGGGATGATTAGGAGGCCATGATAGACAGAGGCCAGTGGGCAAATTTGGCCAGGATGCTGGGGTTAAACCCCTACTCTTTTTTAAAGGACATCCTGGGAAAAGACGGAGCTCACGGAGCAGTATAGAGTCCACGTCACCATACTGGGGCGTTAGGACCCACACAGACCGCAGGTTGAGCGCTCCCGCTGGTCTCACTAACACCATTTAATTTAGCCACAACTTTTTCTGTGTTTTAGCAAATGAAAACAATTTTGGCGACAAATCTTATTTTGACACATATTTTGGGGAAATGCTTTGATTTTTTTTATTTTTTTTAAACCTCAACAACACACTTTGGGCAAATTTACACTTCTATTATGTTGGTGGCTGCTTTTGCCCCATTGTCTTCCAAATTAATGACATTTTTTGGTTGCAAAGTCATGACAATTTATTATTATTAATATTATTGTTGGTGTTTTTTATCATGGACAGAATTTTTTTTTGTAGGTTTTATCGTCATTACGATAAGTATAGTTTTTTATCATGACAGATTTTTCAAAAATGTTTTATTATGAAGATAAGCCTAGTTTTTCATTATGAAGAATCTTTTTAATGTTTTATTATTACGATAGGTCTTTTTATCATATACAATTTTAAAATCTTTTGTTGTCATTATTATGATAGGTCTAGTCTTATTTTATGTTTTATCGTTATTATTACAATAAGTCTAGTTATTTGTCATGGACAATTTCTGTAGGTTTCATCATCAATATTATGATAATGATTTGTCTAGTTTTGTATCATGACAGACTTTATGTCTTATTATAATGACGAGCCTAGGTTTTTATCATAAATAGATAAAAAAAAGTTTAATCGTCATCATTACAATAAGTCTAGTTTTTTATCATGGAGAGATTTTTTTAAATGCTAAATCGTCATCATTACAATAAGTCTATTTTTTTTATCATGACAGAAATGTTTTATTTATTACAATATGTCTATAGTTTTTATTCATGGACAGAATAAAAAAAAGGTTATCATCGTTATTATGATAAGTCTATTTTTTTATGGGCAGAATATTTTTTGTAGGTTTTAATGTCATTATTACAATAAGACTAGTTTGTTATCATGACAGAATTGTTTTTATGTTTTATTATTACCATAAGTCTAGTTTTTTTATCATGGACAGACTTTTTTTGTTGGTTTTATAGTCATTATTACGATAAATCTAGTTTTTTTTAATCATAACAGGAATTATTTTTATGTTTTATTATTACAATAAGTCTAGTTTTTGATTATGGACTTTTTTTTAATGTTTTATCACCATTATTACAATAAGACTAGTTTGTTATCATGACAGAATTGTTTTTATGTTTTATTATTACAATAAGTCTAGTTTTTGATTATGGACTTTTTTAAAATGTTTTATCACCATTGTTACAAAAAGACTAGTGTTTTTATCATAGATGTATTTTTTTTTAAGGTTTTATTGTCATTATTACCATAAGTCTAGTTTTTTTGTATCATCGACACAATTTTATTTTGTAGTCGTTATTATAATAAGTCTAGTTTTTTTTATCATAGACAGAAATTTTTTTGTAGGTTTTATTGTCATTATTACCATAAGTGTACTTTTTTTATCATGACAGAATTTTAGTTTAGTTATCGTAGTTATCGTCATTATTATGACAAGTCTAGTTTTTTTGTATCATGGACACAATTTTAATTTGTAGTTATCATAATTATTATAATATATATTTTTTTATAATGGACAGAATTTTTTTGTAGGTTTTATTGTCATTATTACCATAAGTGTACTTTTTTATCATGACAGAATTTTATTTTGTAGTTATCGTCATTATTATGACAAGTCTAGTTTTTTTTAATCATAGACAGATTTATTTTAAAAGTTCAATTGTCATTATTACAATAAATCTAGCTTTTTTTAATCATGGACCTGATTAAAAGAAGAAAAAAAGAGGTACAATTTGTAATTTTTACTGTTGATCATCAGTTGCAGTGTTAAAAAGGCTTAGTTTCTTGCTTTTATGTGGAGTATTGAGTATTTGTGTGTGTGTGTGTGTGTGTGTGTGTGTGTGTGTGTGTGTGTGTGTGTGTGTGTGTGTGTGTGTGTGTGTGTGAGAGAGTATGTGTGTGAGAGAGAGAGACCTTTGCGTACTTCCCTTGATATGTCTAAGAAAATCAAAGCCCTTCAGCTCTCAGAACACAGTAAACATAGTAAGTGTATTTACGCCCACTATAATCACTATATAAACACTACAATCTGCTATTTTACTTTACAAAACTCCATACAAAAACCAGGAACTGTTTTGCCCAGGTCTGTCTAAAGGGTTAATGCTGCCAACTTATGTGATCAACAATAAAAATAACAAATTTGACCTCTTCCCAACAGGGAAAACCAGCAACAATCAAGAATGCATGATTATATGATGCCATGGCTTTGCAATAAAAACGTCATTATAATGGAAGTCAATTGGACAAAAAGTTGTATTAACATAACGAAAGGGTAGTCAATTTGAACAGTTTACAAAGGTTGAAAATATAGTCATCAAAGATGTTTCCTGTCACAATTATTGTTATCAAAAACCTCTGAAAACAACAAACATATTTCCGCCATAGTCACAGTATGACATCAATACAGTATTTATTTGTTAAAGTTGTGCATATTTAGCAGATGCATATAGTAAGTGAAGCCAAATTGACAGAAATAAGAAGCGTGACCTCTTCATTTCTTCTCTCTCAAGGCTGTGATTCATAATAGCACAAGCAACTAAAAATGTTCGGAGCTTAAAAAAAAGTTCCTCACAGGAACATGCAGCGAAGCCAACTGGCATGGGAGATCTAGTTATTGTTATTGGGATATAACGTTCAGCATATAGATGCACATTTCAATTGCTTTGGGGGGGGGAACATCCCAATAACTTCATATATTAGAGGTCAACCGATATACGGTGCTGCTTTGTGACCTTATTGACAATAACAGCAAACTTTAACATTTACTAGTAATCTGAACTCATACAAAGACACACTTTAACCAAACGCAAAATGCTTTGTGTTCTTGTATTATATCAGTCGACCTCTATTTATATTGCTGAAGTGAAGTGTCTTCACGAAAAATGTTCACTTACCATCTTGGAGTTCTAGACAAAGAAATAATAACAGAACAGCAGACTATGACTATTCCTCTGTGTGATTATTTCTAACAGTTTTCATTTTTGCCTTTATGTTCACGTTATAAAGCATCAAAATCATGTAAATGAACAATCACCGACTGCCTATAACAAAAAAGAAAACAATAAATAAATGATATAGCAAAGCAATGCTGTACAAAAATAAATCAATCAATAAAATAACGGACAACCTACTGTATATGAAAACAGCGTAAAACGAAAACAGATCAGATAATAAAGTGAGTGACATGCTTCCCTGTATTTACACTGGCATTTTTACATACGTTGTATACATGTAAAAGGCTGAGTAAAACAAGATGTGGCACTGCAATGCAGAAAAATAAAAGTCAGGTGTCGTTTTGACAACATGCTTAAAAGAGTGTCGTCTGAAACTAGTGCTGATGTTAAATATCAACCCAGCCAGACAGAAATGTGCCATAAAAAGAGTCCATTTACCTAGATCACCCTCTAGTCAGCGGAGAGAATGTGTTAAAGATACAAAAAGAGCAAGAAAACACACACAAATATGCCTTTCAATGATTATAAACCCAATAAATATGCATTTAATTTCTGTTTTTTGGGTAAACAACAGCTTCAACATGCAACATGGGTCATTCCTGTTCTGCCGTACTTAAATCAATAAAGGCTCATTGGGAAAATGTGCCCATTTTTGGGAACCGAGAAATATGCTTGTAGGTACATATGGCTGCATATTGCATGTAAAACGAACGCTATGGGGTGTTAATAACCTCCGTATGGATGGCTTTTCCAGACTGACTGATTTGCATTCTCATAAATGTATCCCTGGGCATATTATTCCAATGAGCCTGGGTTGACTTTAATCAAGTATTGAGCTGCTACTAAGTTTTAAGAAAGTGCATTAAACACTGGTCAAGTTTAGATGCTTTAATTACTAAAAACAATAGATAAGATAGGAAGAGATCGATAAAATGATTTTAATAAAGAGCTAAAGGGCTTTATTTCAACGATTTAAGTTCAAAATCTAAAGCGCATGGCGCAGACTAACTTAGGTCGTGTCCGAATACACTTTTGCTATTTTAAATATAGGCAAAACGGTTGTTGTGTCAGGCGCATGGTTTACAAGATTTGATTCTATTGTGTTAATGAGTTATAGGTGTGTTTTGTTTGTAACGTGCATTAAATCAGTCAGAGTCTCATCTCTTATTCCCTTTAAGATTCAGTTTTGTCATGCCATGGCACATTAACTATTCCGTTTGGTAAGCAAAAAACTGAACATTTCACTAGCTAGAAAAACAGCTGAAAATTATCTACTCAATCCATTGCTCACACTTACAAATGTGTCGTTTTCCATCCAAAATGATGTCACTGGGTTTTAGTCAGTTCATTTTAGACCAGAAAAGTCTCCAAAAGTAAAAATCGCTTAGTCTGACTGGTCAAAAACTCAAAATTTGATCTAAACTAGTAACTAAAAGCTCTGTAAATATTTATTCAAATGCAAAACCTGAAATAGCAATGTCCGTTCACACCAACTAGGGAAGACACAGCCTTGCATATGTTTACAAATTAGTTTATATAGAAATTGTGTGGCTACACAATATATTATAGACCACACGTGTAAAACTCAGGTCCTGGAGGGCCACAGCTCTGCATAGTTTAGCTTTAACCCCCATTAAACGCACCTTATCAAACTAATCGAGTTCTTCAGACTTGTTTTAAAATCTCCAGGTAAGTGTAGGGGTATGGACCTCCAGGAACTGAGATTGACACCTTTGTTATAGATTATGTACTTTATATTTTGCACCAACGTCATTTACATGGAAAATTTTAGTGGATTTTAAGAACTTCTGTTTCAGGTTTAACTAAATGCGTTCTTTGTAAAACAACTAAATTGTACTTCATTTTATATGAAATAAATGCTCAATAATTTAGATGTGACTACTTTAGTAACAAATTGGCATTCAAAATTACTAATATGTGAAAGAAAGAAAGAAAGAAAGAAAGAAAGAAAGAAAGAAAGAAAGAAAGAAAGAAAGAAAGAAAGAAAGACATTTACTTAAATAAAGTAAAAAAATAAATTATTAAATAAATATGACCTGCAATTAAGTTTTAACTAACAAAAACAATCTTAGACATTTCTTAAACAAACTCTATAAACCTGTTTAAAAACATTAAAATGAAAGAACAATAAAAGAAACTTGACAAATGTTAATAAAAGAAAAAGAATAAACAAAGTTCACTCAAATTACCTCGTCATTTATTCTATGTGGTTTTAAACCTTTATGAGTCTCACATAAGAAGATATTTTGAAGAATGCTGATTGCCCACTGACGTCAAGGGAAAAAATAATCATGCAATGCAAGTCAAAGGGTGCAGCTGTAGCATTTTTCTAAATTTCTTCTTATGTGTTAAAAATTCTCTATGATCACATGTACACTGAAAAAATTATTTAATAGATTTACAATATTTTTTAAGGTAAGTGGCTGCAAACAATCTACAGTATATGGCCTGTTTGTTTAAATTCAGCCCCAAAAAAAATAGTTTGCAACCACACTGAAAAAAATATTCAAAGATGATTCCTTGGATTTACTCAATTTTTTTACGTTAAGTGGTTGTAAACAATTTATTTGGGCTGAATTTAAACAAACAAATTAAGTTGAACATTATTAAAATTAAATTTAATCGTTTAAATTCAACACAAATAAATTGTTTGCAACAGTTTTGCATGCAACACTTTTTTCAGTGAACTCACCCTTAAAAAAAAAAAAGTAAACCCAATGATTCATATTTTTAGTGTATGTTATTTTCTAAGCATAAGTAAGCTAACTTGTATGAATTCATTAATATTTTATCTAATATATCAGGCCACCTATGACGGGAAGCAGAAAATGTACTGCATACCAGCAATGACCCACATACAGCATCTCTCTCTCTCTCTCTCTCTCTGTCTCGTACCTGAGCAGTTCTTCCTATAATTTGTGTTTTCTTGTGGATGTCCCGGGAGGCGGCACTGGAAGCGATGCTGCCAGAATTCAGCAAACCAGGGGTTTCTATTGTTGGTGGCGAGCCGTAGCTTCAAGAAGTAGTCATTGAAGGACGTGACCTCTTCCGTCTGCAGTTTGACCGTGATGCCGCCCACAGCCTCCTCTTCATATCCCTCCACCACCTCATCTCTGTCCGCCCAGCCGTCACTGAAGAAAACAGGCCAGAAAGAGTCTAATTACTCACCTAATTACCAGCAGCTTGCTTTTCTATCTCTCACCTGCACCGCCCAAATAACACAACACTGGAGTGCTGTGACCTACTTTAGCACACAATACTCAGCATGCACTTTATTAGGCATTTATTTTACCTATAGACTGCTCAGTCGTGGGTTTATAATTAATATGGTTTACTCTTTTTAAATTTTTTGCATTGAAAATAATAAATAAACAAGGAACACTTTTTCCAAAGATTGATTTTAGCTCTGGGGCCGTATTCACAAAACATCTCAACCCTGGTGTGCTGTTGGGGATGTTTTCATGCACTCTTGGGTGATTTTGAGACTTAATTTACCCAAAACTTTCTTTGTGTTTCAGCAAATGTAGTGATTTTTAGTGACAAATCTTTTTGGACACATACACCGGCCACTTTAATAGGTACACCTTTGTTAATACCCCCTCGTTTCAGTCACACCATAAAAGAGCTCAGACAACAAAAGGATCTGCAATTTATTTATTATACATAGAACTAACAGAACAACAAATCAAGCAACAAACAAATGTCTAGGGATAAATAAAGAAGATAAAGAACTTAAGATATAATCACAACTAACTTTAACTACATGATATAAATAACGCAAAACGAAACCATAAGGTTACAGAACGAAAGTCTTGACATGAGGACGTCCAAGTAGCCACAACGTCCTCCAGAAGCTAGCACAATACTCTTACTTATATGCTTTAAACGAATTAATAAGCAAGCAGGCACCCAATCAGAATCTGCCACATCCAACCTGGAATCCTGAGGTCGTCACAACCTTACTAGTACTGGGTTGGACCCCCTTTTACCTGCAGAATTGCCTTAATCCTTCATGGTATAGATTCAACAAGACAGAGATATTGACATGACAGCATCACGCAGTTGCTGCAGATTTGCCGGCTGCACATCCATGATGTGAATCTCTTGTTCCACCACATCCCAAAGGTGCTCTATTGGATTGAGCTCTGGTGACTGTCTAGGCCATTTGACTACAGTGAACTCATTGTCATGTTCAAGAAATCAGTCTGAGATGATTTATGCTTTATGACATGGCGGGTTATCCTGCTGGAAGTAGCCATCAGAAGATGGGTACACTGTGGTCATAAAGGGATGGACATGGTCAGCAACAATACTCAGGAAAGTTGTGGCATTGACATGGGGAAAACATGCTCCACAAAGAAATGCCAACTGGTCCAGGTGGGACTCGAACCAGCAACGTTCTTGCTGTGAGGTGACAGTGCTAACCACAGAGCAACCGTGCCCCCCTTCCATTTACAATGTTTATTTTGATTGCGCATATACTCAAAAAAATGACATTTGTTGCTTGTTCAATCTACTAAATTGAGTTAAAACAACACAATTCTTAATTTTTTTTTTGGGGGGGGGGGGGGGCTTATTGTTTTATGTTTAACCCACTGAAATTTGTAAAAAAAATAAATTAATTAAGTTAACTTAATCGATTTGTGTTGGAAACAAATAATCCGTGCAAGTAAATCCACTGAAAATGGATGTTTTGGTAATCTTCAATCAAAATCTGAGCATCTGTTTTCTTATTTGGAGGAGGCGGTCCTTCTATGATGATGTCAGTTTAATGGCTTCAGCCCAATATTCGTAACCTGCCACTTTTATCGTTAGTTTGCTATGAGAGAAAGATTCGCAAAAAAGAAAGTCCCGCCTCCTACTCAATATTCAGTTTCAGTAGAAAGTACATCAACATACTGAAATGAAAGAGTTCCAGTTCACATTATAGGTCCTAGCTCACCGATTTAGGAGAAAATCGTAAAAAAAAATAATGTGCATGTCAGTTTAACATTTTGGTTCTAAAAATTCATGTTCATGTTTATTTTACAATGTTGATTGTGTCAAAGCAGCTTAACATAGAAGTTCTAGTAGATTGAAACTGGGTCGGTCCAGTTTTCAGAGTTCAGTTTAGTTCACTTCAGTGTGGTTTAATTTTCACTGCTGAAAGTCCAAACACTGAAGAGCAAATCCATCAATGCGCATCTACACAAGTCCCGAACCATGCAAGCCAGTGGTGACAGTGGCGAGGAACAATTTTTCATTAAGTTTTTATTACTTAATCAAGCTGCTAAAGAATTCTATTATTATAGCCTGCATTTTCATTCATTTTCCTTTAGCTTAGTTTCAATTTCAGAGGTTGACACAGCGGAATGAACCGCCAACTATTCCAGCATATGTTTTACGTAGCGGATGCCCTTCCAAATATGGCAACATAATATTGTACCTCACAGCATATATTAGACTCCTCCCCCTCAGCCAATCATTGTGCATATAGTTAATGAGCAGGCACACATCATTCACAGTAACAAGGTCAACGCCGCCTTCACCCTCATCTTAAAATCTCTCTATAGTCCCTAGTATAAATTAATCTCAGCAGCTTTGTCAACAGGTTTTAAGAGAAAACTCTTAGCTAAAAACTTTTACTGCTACTTAGGAGAACTCTAAGTGCTAAGATAAAATGTTTTGTGAATACAGGTTTGGAAGTAAGTGGTGATAAAAATGACTTTAGAAAGCATGTGAGCATCATTATTTTATTTTTACACTGAGGCTGGAAAGTCTGCTAGAAAGATTTGTTGACTTCAGCAATACGTGTGCATTATATCCCAATGGTGACAGTTCATAGATGGAGGAAACAGCCACTTTTTATATTCTTCGCCAAAAGTTTGCATGCCTATAATTTAGTAAGTATTTTTATAGTATTTAGATTCTGGTTATTAACAAACTTTCTATTTAGAGTTTCTATTTTTAAGGCCCTGTTTGATTAGATTCCAGAGATATGAGAACTTCAATGTGGATCGTTTTTCATATACAGTTTAAATATTTTTTTAAAGGGGACAAATAGAGGTGAAACTAAAAATGTACACTGAGCAAATATTATCTATATATTTAGTTATTATTATTATTATTCATTCATTTTCCTTCAGCTTAGTCTCTTCATTTATCAGGGGTTACCACAGCTGAATGAACCGCCAACTTATCCAGCATATGTTTTACACAGCTGATGCTGCAACCCCGTACTGGGAAACACCCATGCACACTCATTCACACACATAAACTATGACCAATTTAGTTTATTCAATTTACCTACAGTATAGCGCACGTCTTTGGACTGTGGGGGAAACCGGAGCACCCGGAGGAAACCATGCCAACTTGAGGAGAACACGCAAATTTCACACAGAACTGACCCAGCCAGGACTCGAACCAGTGACCTTCTTGCTGTGAGGCGACAGTGCTAACCACTGAGCCCCCATGTCGTCCATTTTTATTTGTTCATTTTCTTTTCGGCTTAGTCCCATTATTAATCAGGGGTCACCACAGCGGAATGAACCACCAACTTATCCAGCATATGTTTTACACAGCGGATGCCCTTCCAGCTGCAACCCATCACTGGGAAACACCCATACACTCTCATTCACACACTCATACACTACGGCCAATTTAGTTTATTCAGTTCACCTATAGCGCATGTGTTTGGACTGTGGGGGAAACCGAAGCACCAGGAGAAAACCCACGCCAACATGAGGAGAACATGCAAACTCCACACAGAAATGTTTTTCAGTATATTTCAGTATTTAAATTTAAAAACAAAAATATAATAAAATAATAATCCTATGATTTGATGATTGGTTTAACACAATATCTGAAATTATAATATTAGGAAATGCTTATAACTGTAACATGCAAATAACTATTAGTGCAGCTAGCTGCTTCTGCAATGTATAAACTTCTCTTTTAGGCATATCAGTATTTTAAGTCTTTATCAAGTAGACAATGCCTTGAGTTCCCAGTTCATCTTTGTTGAAACCTGTGTTGCTTGAGCTCATAATGAAGTAGTCTTTCTGTGGTCGTGGCATCATCAGCACCATCTGCCTCTCAGCATCTTCCCGGCACAATGCCAAACACTGACTATTATTAGTTGACACTTCATACTTCACAGATGACAACAATTTACTATGAGCAGCAGATGAGCATTGTGTTTTTCATTCTGAACACAGCTTCAAATTAACCACAGGACGGCCATAATCCAGTGATTCTCAAACTTCAGCCACTGAGCAGGGCTTAATTTAAGTTAAAGTGCTTTTTATTTAAAGGGAACCTATTATGCCACTTTTTACAAGATGTAAAATAAGTCTCTGATGTCCTTAGAGTGTGAGGTTTCTGCCCAAAATATCAGAGAGATAATGTTTTATATGTCTTTGAAACTGCCCCATTAAGGCTTTGATCCTAATTGTGCTGTTTTTGGTGACTGTCACTTTAAATTCAAATGAGATTGTGTTCTTTTTAGAAGAGGGCGGAGCTACAAAATGCCTATGTGTCAGCATAGTGGCAGATTCAAAAACAAGACTAACGTCGTATGCTAATGAGGGAGAGATGATCACTAATGGGCGGGGCTTTCCCCCTCTGATGACATAAAGATAAAATGTCAATCAAAGTGTTTCTGCAAACTGTTTGATTCAATCAAGTGGGATTATAAAAAAATATATTTTTAATTAATTTTTCAAACTTTTTTTGTTATTTTATGCAAAATAAAAATTTGTAAACGATCATTTTATATTTTAAATTAGAATGTGATGAATTTCTGTGTGTTTACTTGTATGTTAAATGATTTTATGATTTGTATGTTAAATTCATTTGCTATTATTGTTTATGATCTGCTTTTGTGGTACATTTGGACTACAGTATAACCAGGGGCGAACTTGCACCCAGTGCAATAAGGAGCAAGCAATGTTTGCCGCGATGTGTTGCTATTTTCAGTCCAGTGCAACTCTAATTTTCACGTTTTGCGCCACATTGTTTAAACAACAATAGCATTTGCGCCACTTTGTATACTCATGGGTGTGCTGGTCTAGAAATGGGTGTTCCGGCCTGTGTTAAGGCGCATTGTTGCCGTTTTGTCCAGCGCAGAGCGCGTTAGTTGTGCGCCTTAAACGCTTACACATTGCTTAATACACACAGGATGTACAGCAATACACAAATATTTTTACATATGAAAAAGAATTAATGGATTAAAATGATACAGAAATTATTATTTTCTACATAAATATAAAAAACACTGCCTCCATGCCTCATCTCGGGGGGCTTTTTCAGTTTATTTATGACAATTTTCATTTGTATAATGTTATTATCATTAGTATTATTTATTATATGCATATTTATATTTGTTTTAATAAAAACAAGCTTAGATTTGTCCACCTGTCAGGTTTTGGACCCTATGGGGGCACGTATGTTTGGATATAACTATTTATTTCCAAACATTATGTTGACCATGACTGGCTGAGGGGGACCACACTTCGTTATTATTGTTCATTTAATTGTTAAAGAGAGAAAGAGAAAGTAAAGATGCTGAATGGAGGAGGCTTATTCTTTATCCTTGCGCTGCAGATGGTCAGTTTAACTGTTTTCTCGCTAGTAAAGCGTTCAGTTTCTCCACTTACAAAGTCCGCCATGTAAATAGCAAATGCGCCATGGCGCGATGCAACTGACTCTTAAAGGGAATGGGAGAGGAGACACTGATTGGTTTATGCTCAAAACACACCTATAACTCATTAAGAGAATAAGCACAAGCCTGTCAGACCACATGCAGGGGCGCAAACCGCATTTTTCCATCCTTAAAATAGCAAAAGTGGATTTGGACACGACCCTAATGCTTTTGTGCCATGCGCTTTAGACTTTGCGGCCTAGATCGTTAAAATAGAGCCCAATATCTTCCTAATGTAAAATTACATGCAATAATTTCACAAATAAAAACAAGTTTACTAACTAACTATGTACAGTTTAATTCGCAATCAATCAAACTCCTGTTTGCTGTTTGTGAATCGACGGCCGTTACTTTTTTTACTGGGAAATTTTCTTTTATTTGAACAATCTCTCTCTTAACAACTCACAGCGCTCATCATCGGACAGGTGTTTGAGCCAGAAAGCGTTTGTCTCTCAAAATTCTTACTCTTTCAACCTCTACCTACCTCCACCTCTCTACTCTGATTGCTGGCAGATTGGCAGTGTCTTTGAACCACTCACACCTCGTGCATGTGAGGTATGGAAGGAATGTTCCACTAATTATGGGGACCCCTGGTTTTGAAGAGAAGTAATATTGTTAAAATGTTAACGGTTCAATACAGATTTTACAATATATAGGCTTCTTGGGATTGCCTAAGAAGCCTATACAATATATAGGCTTCTTGGCATTGGTCGGGGCCCCAGGGAATTCCCCGGGGCCCTAAACGGCTGCTTACCTCAGGCTAACCATGTCAAAATGTTTTTAAACTTGCTTCAAATTGTATTTTTTAAAGCACATTTTACATTCATCCAGACAATTTCAAATAAACGTATCAAAAAAGAAAGACAAATAATGTGATTAATAAATATCACCAGTTTACTCAATAAATATATGAACTATATTGTCATATTGAGCATTTGTTCTTGGAGTTGTTGTTTTGCAATCTTCAAGTGATTTTTTTCCATAGCTGTGTGCCTAAGTTACTAAAGTATACTGGTTTGAATTAGCCTCCTTTAAAACAGTCTCCTTGACCCAAAATAGGGCATCCTTGGCCAGCTGATGTTCCTCTTTCCAGTCCACAGAGACTGCACTGGCATCAAGACAGAGGTATAAAATACTTTACGCCAACAAGACCGAGTTCTACTGAGGTAAATAACCAAATGAACAGTCATAAATCATGTTAATGTCTTGTTAATAAAATCCTGCAGTATAAGGAAATAATGATAGTTTGAAAGTAGAATACCTCTGATTCATCTGGTGCTTGCTAAAAGAATTATATACAGTGGGTGTGGGTAGTATTCAGACTCTCTTAAATTTTTCACTCTGTTATATTGCAGCAATTTGCTAAAATAGTTTGTTAATTTTTCCCCTTATTAATGTACACACAGCACTCAGCATGCTGAAAGAAAAAAACAGACTTGTTGACATTTTTGCAGATTTATTAAAAACACACTGAAATATTACATGGTCCTATCTTTTCAGACCCTTTGCTCAGCATTTAGTTGAAGCACCCTTACAGCCATGAGTCTTTCTGGGAAAGATGCAACAAGTTTTTCACACCTGGATTTGGGGATCCTCTGCCATTCCTCCTTGCAGATCATCTCCAGTTCTGTCAGGTTGGATGGTATACATTGGTGAACAGCCATTTTAGGTCTCTCCAGAGATGCTCACTTGGGTTTAAGTCAGGGCTCTGGCTGTTCCATTCAAGAACAGTCACAGAGTTGTTGTGAAGCCACTCTATCATAATTTTAGCTGTGTGCTTAAGGTCATTGTCTTGTTGGAAGGTAAACCTTCAGCCCAGTCTGAGGTTCTGAGCACTCTGGAGAAGGTTTTCATCTAGGCTATCCCTGTACTTGACCGAATTAATCTCTCCCTCAATTGGAACCAGTCGTCCCGTCCCTGCAGCCAGGGGCAGATTTAGCCAATAAGCGAGGTAAGCGGTTGCTTAGGGCGCCAGAAAATCTGAGGGCCCCCAAATAAATGCTGAGAAGTGTAAATGATACCTATACATTATATATAACATCACTTGCTATTATATTTTGTACGGTGAGGGTAAAAAATGTTAAATTTAATGTAATTATTACATTTGTGTCCCCCACCCTCAATCATGGACCAGTCTAAGCAGTCAAATCAGTAAAGATTTGGTTTTAAAAACGAAAAAGTTCATTTATTATTTTCATTTGTGATTTTGGGTGGCACCGTGGCACAGTGTTTAGCACTGTTGCCTCACAACGAGAAAATCGCTGGTTCAAGCCTCGGCTGGGTCAGTTGGCATTTCTGTGTGGAGCTTGCATGTTCTCCCCGTGTTGGTGTGGGTTTCCTTTGGGTGCTCCGGTTTCCCCCACAATCCAAAGACATGTGCTATAGGTGAATTGGGCAAGCTAAACTGTTCGTAGTGTATGTGTATATGTTCTGGTCCTCCAGGTTGAGCGTTGGGCTAACGACCCACCTTTAAAAAATTTGTATAATACGAAATGTCACATGTTGCGGCTAAATATCAACTTGGGTATAAATGGGCCTAAGAGTAAGTAGTATTTGTGAATTCATTTTAAGAAAACAAATCATTTCAAAAGTTTTACAAGATGCTGTCACGGTTGCAGGTTTGTGTGCTTTCCGAAGTATCTGTTTTGTCACGTGGGTTTGTGTTGTTCGGTTGTCCATGTGTATTTGTTTGGTCACGTGTTATGACGGCACTCAGCTGTTTGATTTGATCACCAACTGAGGTTCATTATTGTGCCTATATCTGGGCTACGTTTCTATGTTTCCTTGTCAGTTCGTTGTGTTTGCTTATGTGAGTCTGTATGTGCTCAGGACTAAGAGGAGTGACTGCTGGACTTCGTTTCGCCTATCTGTTCCTGCCCCAGTATCCCAGTGTCCTCGCCCTTCTTTTGTAGCCCTGTTGGCTTAATTTGACAGTGTCAAATAAACTTTCACTTGCATATTGGATTCTTCTCTGTACCCTTATTTACACATGACAGATGCTTTACATGCTGTTATTATTTTGCATTAGGATAAAATGTAAAAAAGGAGATCGAATGACATAAGAAAAAAACAGTAAATAAATAAAAAAAAAATTATTAATTATAGTACAAAAGGTACATTTTAGAACTTTTGGGCCCCATGGCTAGAACTGCTTAGGGCAGGCCCAGATTGGATAAACAGAAGGACCGAGAGAATTCCAGGTGGGCCGGTCCGTTTTTTGGCCGTGAGGGCTGGTGTCCCTAGCTGCTTGCACTCTCACCAGTCACACTTTATTTATTTATTTATTTATTTGACCATAGCCTCATTCTTTTTATTCATTATTTTGCCGCAGCCCCGTGAGCAAAATGCAGCCTGCAAGTTAATGATGTAACTATCATTCGACCCCAAACAGCAGCGCCTTAGTGAATAAATGTTTTAATAATAGATATATAATTGAATATTACACCTGCTTTGTGAAAATCAGATGATTGACTACATTAAAAAAATCTGACATAATTTGATCAGGAATCTAAAAAAGGGGTAAAAAAAAAAACGATTAAACCATCAATAAAAAGTAATACTGTGGTTAAAAGAGTCTTGCAGATGACAGCGCAATACTTTTTTCTGGCATTACAGCGCCATTGTGGTCCAGTGGTCAGCATGTTGGATTACAATGCCGCTGACTGGAGTTCGAGCCTCACCTACTCACCTCACCTCACCAATACTGTTTGGGTTACTTATGTAGGTGTACATATTTTATTTTTGTTTTTTGTGTGACCACCGTTACAAAGGACTGGATAAATATAAATAATTTTGCACAGAATATATATTCAGATATAGGAAAGGACATTGTGATGTTTTAAAGAATAGTGTTGGAGATTTAGCTCCCCTTTAATGTTCTTATATTTATGAAAAACATTTGAAGTTCTAAAGCAGCTGTTTCCTTGAAAAAAGACCTGATAGTGTCATTAGAAACTGAATTGAAAATGACCTTATTTTAATATAGTCAGTCGTGAACTGAGGTGGGCCGGTCTAAGGCTTAAAACTCCAGGGCTGAAAAGGAGTCCCACTCGGGCCCTGGCTTAGGGCCCCAAAATCACTGAATCCGCTCATGCCTGCAGCTGAAAAACAACCGCACAACATGATGCTGATGGGTCCGTATTGGACAGGTGTTGAGCAGTGCCTGGTTTTCTCCACACATAACGCTTAGAATTAAGGCCAAAAAGTTCTTATTGGTCTCATCAGACCTGAGAATCTTCAATCTTTTTTGAACAAACTCCATGTGGGCTTTCATGTGTCTTGAACTTAGGAGAGGCTTCCGTCAGGCAACTCTGCCATAAAGCCGCGACTGGTGGAGGACTGCCATGATGGTTGACTTTCTACAACTGTACTACCTCTCTCACCAAGGCTCTTCTCCCCTGATAGCTCAGTTTGGCTGGACAGCTAGCTCTAGGAAGCTCTAGTTCTGGTCGTCCCAAACGTCCATTTAAGAATTATGGAGCTCACAGTGCTCTTAGGAACCTCAAGTGCAGCAGAATTTTATTTGTAACCTTGGCAGATCTGTGCCTTACCGCAATTGTGTCTCTGAGCTCTTCAGGCAGTTTCTTTGGCCTCATGATTCTCATTTGCTCTGACATGCGTTGTGAGCTGTAAGGTCTTATATAGACAGGTGTGTGGCTTTCCAAATCAAGTACAATCAGTATAATCAAACACAGCTGGACTCAAATGAAGGTGTAGAACCATCTCAAGGATGACCAGAAGAAACGGACAGCCTCTGACTTAAATATTTGAGTGTTATAGAGGTCTGAATACTTAGGACCATGTGATATTCAGTTTTTCTTTTTTAATAAATCCGCAAAAATGTCAACAAATCTGTGTTTTTTTTTTAAGATTGAAAGTTATTGGAAGAAAGATCAAGGTCCCATAACCAATTCATTCAATTCAAACAGAAACAAGTGGGAAAAAATAAAAACATGAATCATGAAATACTGAAAACTGCTAATTTAGGCATAATTTTTACTGTGCAGAGATTGTCAAAAATATACACAGCGCCCTCTAGTGGATTTGTGAAACCAAAAATTGCTCAAAGACATGGCCCCATTTTTTTGGTTCTCGATAATCCATCCTTGGGCACATATTTCCAACAAGCCTGGATGGTTTATATTCCCCAAGTGTCATTTCATTTGATGATAAAGTAAACTCATAGTTACCTGCCGATGAGGAGAAATTCTCCAGCTACCCCGAGGCGTCTCATGGCCATGAGGAGTCCACGAACAGTCATTCCCTCGCAGAAACACACCACCACACGAGCTTTAGGCAGACGCTCCCGCAGTTTCCTCAGCAGCCGGTCAAAGTGTTTCTCCCCGGCGTTACTGTAGATCTTGTCGGAGTGGGCGATACACAGCCCTTCCTGAGACGCCAGCTCCTTAAAGGCCTCCATCCCACTCTCGCCGTAGTTTCCTGAGGACCAACATCCAATTTGATAATTGATGATTATCCACCTTGATGATAATAATTGCGAAACCAACACCACTACTTGCTATACACTTTTATACACATATACACTTATTTAACGACACACTTTACATGCCAATTTGCACATAACAGCTGCACATATAACGTTGTATATAGTAATAAACATATACATACACTTGTCAATCTGTATATTTGCACTCACTGCTTACTTCTATTTTTTTTTAAATATATTTATTATCTGTTTTTTGTCCTGTCTCTGTAATCCTGTTGCACTGTAGAAGCTCTGTCACGAAAACAAATTCCTAGTATGTGTGAACATACCTGGCAATAAAGCTCTTTCTGATTCTGATTCTGATTCTGATTCTGATCCAACACAAGAACATCAGCATCAGAGCCCAACACAAAAGAAGATATTTTGAAGAATGTTAGAACACTGACTTCCAAAGTAGAGAAAACAAATACTGTGGAAGTCAATGGCTTTGCACAATCTTCAATATGTCATCTTTTGTGTTCAACAGAACCAAAACAAAACTGTCATTTAAAGAACTATAGAGCAGGGGTCACCAATCTCGTTCCTGGAGGTCCGGTGCCCTGCAGGGTTTAGCTCCAACTTGCCTCAGCACTCCTGCCTGGGTGTTTCAAGTATACCTAGTAAAACCTTGATTCGCTTGTTCGGGTGTGTTTGATTAGGGTTGGAGATCAAATCTGCAGGACACCGGACCTCCAGGAACAAGTTAGGTGATTTCTGCTATAGAGGATGAGGGAGCCCTCAGGTTTCATCTAAATTATATTGATTAGCAAGATAAACGAAGGCCTCAGTGAATTGGAAGAACATAAGAGTGAGTACTTAATACCAGATTTGTCATTATTTGGGGAAAATTAAGCCTTTAAGATTGAATACACTACATTATTTACACCTATATGCATACTGGTGTATGAAAAACCCCTGTGTTTGATAGTTACATGAACACATGCTTTTGTTAACTGCTGCTGAATGTCTCAGGTTTTACAGTGCACATGACCTGATTTTACTTCGGTTTTTGCCATCAGATCATTCCAAGTCACTATACTCGGGGGAAAGCGAATGCATTCAAACAGTCTGCCTAAAACAGAATTAATGTAAAGAAAAGCAGCCTGACAACATCAGATATGGCAGAGAGGACAGTGACTCACGGTTCTCAGTGAATTATTCATATATGTGTCTGTTTGGATTTTAAAAACAAGCTCTGTCATATTGTGTGAATGTTTCTGAGGACAAGAGCCATCACGCATTGAGCTGAGTGAAATACAGGCTGGACAGAACGTCAGAATGTCCCACGCTGTAACAAATGCTGGGTTCCACAAAATTTATTGGCGTTGGGACAACATGAAGGAACTGAGCTGACTGATTAGTTTTTAATTTAAGTGGATTGAAGATAAAACAATTCAACTGTCCCCAAAAAAACCAAGAGTTGTGTTGTTTCGTAGTAAGTGGGGGAAAAGAGTGACAGAGTGCATGGGGCCCGGCAATTGGTTTGCGCGGGGGTGAGGGTGATGGGAGGGGCGATCAGTGATAACCTCATTCCCCCCAGTCTTCAGATCACAAATATTTTTCTTATCATCATCCACCCATCCAGTATTAGATTTTTTCTGGTGGTGGGGGGGGGGGGGGGGGGGGGGGGGGGGGGGTATGGCCTTTATGGAATTGTTGTGCATGTGGCCCGTAAAGTTTTGGATTAAGGATTGTAAAGAGTACTGAAGTCGTACAGTAAGTAAAGTACAGTAAATCCAAGTGCATCCACACATACACACACTTGTACAGCTATCCTTACAGGGACGTCCCATAGATGTGATCATTTTTATACTGTAAAAACCAGGGCAGATTGGCTATAGGGAGCACCAGGATGGTCAATCATGAATCTGGCCTGCACATCCTGCTCTTCACTTATCGATTGCCACAGCTTTGGTGGCCTGACGAAATGGGCTCTATTTTGATGATCTAGGCTCAAAGTCTACAGCGCTGGGCACAGAAGCATTAAAGTCATGTCCGAATCCACTTTTATTACTTATTTGGTAAACAGAGCAAGTCTCTCATACCATATATCTACTAAAAGACAGAAAATATTATTTTACAAACTGTATTGTGAATAAATTATTTGAACATTTTCATATTAGTCAATAATATTACTGAAATTAATTTAAAATCTGAATAAATATAAATGTACACACATTTACACAAGTAAATAAACAGAATTAATGATGGGCTAAAAATCTGTGGAAATCTGCGGAATTCTGCGCACACAGATTCCGTGTGGGCCTAGTTATGGGTGTGTTTTGAGAATAATGTGCATTAAACCAATCAGAGTCTCATCTCGCATTCCCTTTAAGAGTCAGTTGCGTTGTGCCATGGCGCATTTTCAGCCTGATCTCACGAGAAAACGTAAGTATTTTACGTTTTGTCAGTTTAGTGGCTCATTCGTACGGAATTGTACGATTTTAAAAAGGAGGCGTGACACCTAACCCCAACCCTAAACCCAACTGTCATTGGGGGATGAGCAAATCGTACTAAATCGTACAAATTAGATCGTAAAAATTCATATGAATTAGCCACTAAATCAAAAAGTTACGAATTGCCGTGAGATCGTGTTGGCATTTTACATGGCAGACTTTGTAAGTGTAAAAACTGAACACTTCTCTTGCGAGAAAACAGTTGAACAGTCCATCTGCAGCACAAGGATAAAGAACGAGCCTCCTCCATTCACCCTCTTTACTTTCTCTTTCTCTTTACTTTTACTCTTTACTTTACTCCTTTACTTTCGTGGATAAGGAAACAGTGTTGTACTCACATTACTGTAGAAATCCATTAGCCCACATATTTAATTTAGTTTGTTAAGTGCAAAAATTAGTTTCAAAACTATTTCTAAATTCAGTTCTAATTTCCAGCAAACGAATAAATGAACAATAATAATGAAGTGTGCTCAAAAAACTGAGTTATATCCAAACAGATGTCCTGCTCTTCTGCCCCATATGGTCCAAAACCCAACAGGTGGGCAAATCTAAACTTGTTTTTATTAAAAGAAATATAAATATGCATAAAATAAATAATACTGCTAATAATAATATCATTTTACAAATGCAAATAGGGTTGCGCTGGTCTGAAAATAGCAACAAATCACGCCAAACACATCTTGCGCCTTATTGAAAATACTGTCCAAGTCCGCCACTGGTACAAACTGTACTGTATGTTCTATTCCCTACCCCAACCCTCACAGGAAACAATCTGCATTTTTGCATTTCCTAAATCCTTTATTCTGAGAGATTTATAAGCCGTTTTCCTCATGGGGACCAAAAAATGTTGACAAATCTTCATTCATTCATTTTCTTTTAGACTTAGTTCCTTTATTAATCAGGGGTCGCCACAGTGCCCAGTACTGGGAAACACCCATGCACTTTTGTATTCACACACATGCACTACGGCCAATTTAGTTTATTCAATTCACCTATAGCACATGTTTTTGGACTAGTGGGGGACACCGGAGCACCCGCAGGAAACCCACGTCAACACGTGAAGAACATGCAAACTCCACACAGAAATGCCAACTGACCCAGCCAGAGCTCGAACCAGCAACCTTCTTGTTGTTAGGCGATCGTGCTACCCACTGCATCACAGTGACGCCTTGACAAATATTAACAAGTCAAAATCTACTGGTATTGCTATAATTGTGGGGACATTTGGTCCGCACAGTGTGATTGTACACACACATACACAAACACACACACACACACACACACACACGCACACACACACACACACACACACACACACACACACACACACACACACACACACACACACACACACACACACACACATATACACACACACACACACACACACACACACACACACACACACACACACACACGCACACGCACAAATCTGAAAATTTAAACATTGATTACAAATATTTGATGTTTCTAGAATACTTCTTAGGCCAAATTTGTTGTGTTTAAGAACATTTACAGGGTTAAACCACATAAATAAACTGAATTTATTAATGACTCTCTCAGCAAACATCATGCAATTTTAATTCCTCTCTACCACACCCAAATATTTGAATCCTGCATATGTTTTGAAAATTAATTCACAAATAAGTTCATTACTGTTTAAATTACTCTTTTTTTTACTGCTTAAAAAGTATGAAAGTGTCAAATGAAAGCGTGAATAAATAGTTGCACAAACGAATAAACAAAGACAGTAATGAATGAATCTAACAAATAAACAAACAGAATGAGTTTTCAAATGAACAAAATCAACTAAACACAAAATAACTAGAAAAAACGATGGACAAATGAAGATTATACACACTCAAAAAATGATGTTTGCTTTTTGTTCAAACTATTTAATCAACACAATTCCTGAGGTTGGTTTGGGTCAACATTATTGTTTTATGTTTTATCAATCCACTGAAATTTGCAAAAGCATTTAAGTTAATAATTTAAGTTATTTGTGTTGGGATGACTAGAAGAAATGATGTGGAAGCCAGCCTTTTTTACAGTGTAGACGATGACAGACATTTACTTCATTGAATGATTATGAGAGCTCAGCTTATGACCCCGATTGTGCTTTCGTGCGCTGTTAAGAAGATTACAGTGTTCGTTTTTAATCACAGATTTTGGGTCGTATTTGTAATAATGCGCTGTGCTTGATATGAGACCAATATCAATCTCCTGATCATGATATGGTGATTAAAAGCCAGACAGTCATCATGTACCAGTTCTGAACCTGCAAAGATTCCTGTGATTTGTAATCAGATCTAGTAACTTGACTTAAACGTTTCACTTAGAAACCAATGGGATGGAGAACAACTGGAATTCAAATTCAGAAAATAAACTGTGGGGCTGCACGGTGGCTCAGTGGTTTGATTTACCCCTTTAACCGGCATCATAGCCATCATAGTGTGCTCCAAAACAGTGACAAAATTTGCGTTTAGAAGATATTAAACTGATATAAACATGTAAAGCTTGTAGTTTGTCACTTCTGCCTAAATAGATCAATAGCTATGTTTCCATCCACCTATTTTTATGCACATTTTGCATATGCGCATAAAAAAAATGGTTGATGGAAACGCCATGATGCGCAGACATTTTGAAAATACGCATAAAAAACATATGCGCATAACTGAGTAGGATAAACTTTTTATATTTGATAAGAAAAGATGCGCATAAACTATGATTGAAACACTTTTACCGCACAAATTTCAGTATGTGTATTAAAAAAGGTCATGTGATTTTGTAATAAGAGATCATATGATGATGAAAATGTGCGTAAATGGACAATTCTGCAGACTAAGCACACTGTAAAACACCTGAACTGTTCTGGTCATTCTAAAACACATTACCGTTTAAGTATTAGTGTTATTAATTATATTATTAATGCCCTCCAGAATCAAGAGCGTCTGTGCTCCGTGTCTGACACCTTCAAACGCGCGTTCACTGTGCGTCAGGATTGCCTTCTGAAGTGCAAGTCATTTATTAAATAAAGAAAAGATTGACGCAGCTTCTCCAACCACAGTAAATTCAGTTTTTACTGTTGATATTTGGCGCCAGTAAATCAGGAAGTGACGATTTTGTTCGTTTTGACTCATTGGATGAAAACGCTGCTTTATTAGCACATCTTTAATGCAATAATCCAGTTTTGCGCGTAAAGTTCATTTGCATTTTTGGATGGAAATATAGCTAATGATTATTTTTCCTGTCACCTCATACTTCAGCTTGTCATCAAATCGTAATCAATCAAATGCTCTAGTATCTGACATGCCCCGCCCCCTTTAAGACGCTTCTCATTTGCTTTTCACTTGATGCGCTTGAGCTCAACTACTCTCACTGGCAGAGCTGTGATAAAAACAAAAAGCTATTGGCTGTTTTTTTAAAGGGGAGGAGTTGCACTATGTCCCGCCCTTTCTTCATATTTCAGTTGAGATTACGTCTAACATCGAATTAAAACTGCACATTTCAAAGCACTTTATGGGGCCTTTAACGAAAATAACAAAATATATGGTGTGCAAAACCAATTCAATCCAAGACCTTGACCAAAAAATCTTTTCATAGAGTGTACCTTAAAGCAGGGGTTCTCAAACTTTTTCACTCCGAGGTCTACCTTTTTCTCCCAAAAATTTTTGAAGGCCCAAACTGATGAAAATGCTTATATTAAAGCTTTATTTATTAGCAAAAAAATTTATTATTTCTTTATCTTTCTACATAATTTTATAAAAATTCTATATATATATATATATATATATGAAAAAAAAAAAAAATATATATATATATATATGAAAAAATATATCTTTTTTTATATATAATATAAAATAATAATATATATTTTATAGTTTTTAAAAACGGTTTTAAACAGGTTTAAAGCTCTTGAATTCTTTACTTCAGTTATTCTTTACAACTGCAGAGTATTTGGGCCTTTTCTTCAGTAAAGGAACCTGACAGGACTACAGGAGATGGCAAAAAACTGCTGCTGCTTTGAATTAGACTGACTTCTATTCATCTATTGGTCGATATCCATTAAAATAAACAATCTAACCCCAACCCTAAATGTAAAATACAGTAAAAACACTCTAAATCTGTTGAAACGCATTGATCTGAAGGCGATTGGGTTTGTAGCTGGACATTACTGGAGTTCGCTGACAGGAACAGTGACCAGCTGTTCACTAAAACACCACCGAGTCTCAACTCCAGTGACTCGCGACCCCCACTATGCTCAGAAGTGGTTATAAGCATACAAATATTGCACACAATGGTGCACACACACCAAAATGAACTATATAAACATAAGCATATTGACAGCTCAAAAAAGTGCAACAGTCTTACAACCATATATTTTTTATAATCATCATTCATTTGTTTAATTTAATATTAACTTCACTTTTTGAGAATGGTAGGCACAAAGTTTGTAGGACAAGATTATTCTTGGTTTAATTTTGGAGACTTGGAGATCATCCTCCTTGTTCAGTCGTGGCCTTAATTTTTAATATATGCCAGTGCCATAAAGGTGTCAAAGCTTAATATTGCACCGCAAAATCAATCTGCTGCAGCTAACGCTATTGCTGTCATAATTAATCTAGCATAATAACCCCAGGGGTCGCAAATAAAATATAATAATTCATCAAATATGATAATTCTAATAGTTTAATAAAATATATGAGATTTTTGGAAATCACCAATCGACCCCCCCATCATTGTCTTGCAACCCCCCAGGGGGTACCGACCCCGACTTTGAGAACCACTGCACTACAGGTACTACAAACAAACGTGTCCCTTTAGAATAGGTACCACCCCTATATACACAGTGACAGCTTTTGAATCTTTACTTCTGAGAGTGTGTGATGCTTCAAAATCTCCCATGCTAACTCACCCTCTGTGTGAACCGCAGACACATACGTCCAGTTGTAGCGTTTCACGATGTCCAGCAGAGCTCTAGCCTGAAGAGTATCTGAGGGCACGACCCTGAGGAAGTACTTATACAGTGTTTTATCACTCAGATCAATGCTCGTAGCTGAATATGCGATCTGAGGGATGTTAAACAGCTGCAGGAGATTCTGAACCTGAATGGCCACAGAACTGGATCCCGGTCCGATCACACCAGCGATGGGTTTCTTGGTGGACGGCGGCTGAGCAGAAGGATTTCCCTCAACGCACCACTTTGGTCCCTCTCTTTCATCTCGAATGGAGATGAGAGAATCTCTGATGAACTCAATACTCTGCTCTAAAGCCACAGATGAGTGCCAGCAGGAGTCCCGGATCTCACACCCCAGAGTGATGTTGGGAAGGAGGTTTGGATCAGAGTTTATTCTATCCAGTGTGTAAAACATGGCTTCCACTCTCTGGATGCCGTACTGTTCTCTGATCTCACCACACTTTCGTTCTGCCACCTTTTCCGCCGACGGCTGGTGATGGACAGAAAACAGAGCGCCGATGATGATATCTCCATCCATCCTCGCCACAGAGCGAGACGCTGCTCTGGAAACCGCCGACCTCTCGGTGGACAAGTGGAGACGGGTGCAGAACAGCAGGAAAGCAAGGATGAAATTCATTCTGGAAATCAGCATCCTCATGGTGTCAGGTGTAAAATCAGCTCCATCTTGATTGTAGGAGAGTCGAATGTTTGTTGCGCTCAAATCCGGCCATGGTCATCCTAACAGCAGACATTCCCTACAGAATGATGAAGATAAGAGAGAATTAGGGGATATTATATTATGCTTAATATGAAGTCAGAATTACTAGCCCTCCTGAATTATTGGTTATTTTGTTCCCCAAGTTCTGTTCAACAGAAAGAAGATTGTCATTTCTAAACATATTAGTTTTAATAACTCATTTCTAATAATGATAACATGATTTCTTTTATCTTTACCATGATGACAGCACATAATATTTTACTAGATATTTTTCAAGACACTAGTATTCAACTTAAAGTGACATTTAAAGACTTAACTAGGTTGTATATGACATAAAGGCATGCCCTATAGGTGAATTGGGTAAGCTAAATTGGCTGTAGTGTATGTGTGTGATTGAGTGTGTATGGGTGTTTCCCAGTGATGGGTTGCAGCTGGAAGGGCATCCGCTGCAAAAAACATATGCTGGATAAGTTAGTGGTTCATTCCACTGTGGCGACCCCTGATTAATAAAGGGACTAAGCCGAAAAGACAATGAATGAATGAATGAATAAATGAATGAATGAATGAATGAACATTAATTTTTTTTCTGTCTGTTAATAGAGATAATAGTAGTCTCCTAATCAGTCCCTCTAGTATTTTGCAGGGACATTTTTTGATATCTGTGGCCTAAAACATTTTTTGTTGCAGCTTTTCTCAACTTCTAACTTATTTTGGAGTTTTTTGTTGTGAAAATACACAAAATGTTTTAGTTATTTTGTATCTTACGTGCCACTGAACTTGCAAAATCATTACTACTAGCAATCATTACTACTGTTACTAGCAAAATGTGCGTGCAGAGTCAGTGCATTCCCTCTAATCATCACTTTAACTCTGTTGAAGGTCACCGCAGAAGCTGAATGCTGTTTGGCAATTTCTTATGAAGAGATAATTGTGCTAAAAAAGTTATTTACTGGAATAAAAAACATATGTTTCTTGCAATTGGAGCAGACTTCCAGTATAATTTATATTTACCAACAATTGTATTTTTTTAATGCAAAAAAAATTATGTCATGAAACAGTGTTTGCGTTATTTTATTAGACAAAAATAATGTACTTTTGAATTGCGTTTTTTCTCTTAACAACAGATTTATACTTGTGAATATATGTGAATACTGCATTTTGCATATTCAAATGCATGTTAAAACAGCTTAGGTGATTATTAATGGTTAATGGTTTGTTCTGTAGAAACAAAAACCTCTAAGAGCCGTCTAAAATTTCCATCAAAAATGAACTTTTTTCTCAGCCTCCTTTGTTTATGTCGAGATATTTAACTTTAAAGACCAGGAAAAGGACTTATTATTTGCCATAAAAGTGATATTATTGAACATACACACATGGAGCCAGATAAAAATGCTCATTTTAGAGGACAATTTAAGACGCCATTTGGTTTTTGTATCTAAACTCTTCATATATACTGTCCACCTTATACTCAACACATTAACTCATTCTGATTTTGAATGTAATGAAATGACATGCACCTTTTGTAAAGCTGCTTTGGGATGATAATTATTGTGAAAAGCACTTGATAAATAAACTTAAATATAATTTAATTGAAAACAGACATTTTGATTGGTTTAAAAAGGTCAAAGTTTGTAGGTTTATTTATTTTATTGTATTATTTATTCATTTATTTTCTTTTCGGCTTAGACCCTTTATTAATCCGGGGTCGCCACAGCGGAATGAACCACCAACTTATCCAGCAGGTTTTTACGCAGCGCATGCCCTTCCAGCCGCAACCCATCTCTGGGAAACATCCGTACACATTCACACACACTCATACACTACGGACAATTTAGCCTACCCAATTCACCTGTGCCGCATGTCTTTGGACTGTGGGGGAAACCGGAGCACCCGGAGGAAACCCACGCGAACGCAGGGAGAACATGCAAACTCCACACAAAAACGCCAACTGACCCAGCCGAGGCTCGAACCAGCAACCTTCTTACTGTGGGGCGACAGCACTACCTACTGCGCCACTTCGTCGCCTGTATTATTTATTTGCATCCCATTTAGCTATGCCCTAAAGCATTGCTAGTCTTCCCGGAGCCCATGCATTACTTAAAATGCACACATTATTCCAAATGTACAGTAACACATGCATGCATTACAATACTTCTCAATACACATTACTTACATTTTATTTAGCATCTAAACCTTCTTTTCCCTATTAATTCCTATACATCGATTATTTATAAAGAGCCCCCAGATGTCCATTAATTTGCTTTATTATTATCCTAAATAAATGATAACAATAATAATAAATAATAAATAATAAATGAAACACTGCATGTCTAAGTTTAAGTTTTAGCATTTGGGAGTAAAACATACACATGCAGCATGTGTGCTACAATTCATAATTCATTATAACAGCTAGTAAAACGTAACAAATTAAAGCGTGTAATTAATTATATGACGAACAACTCGCACTCGCATATAAGCCAGAAAATCCCATACACTCAAATAAAATGATGTTTGCTGCTTGATTAAACTAGTTATTTTAAATGAGTTGAAACAACACAACTCTTGATTTAATTAATAAGTTAACTTAATTCCTTCATGTTGTCCCAAGACAAATCGATTGTGTCAAACCCAGCATTTTTGCCCATAATGGGTTTCACACGATTCATTAAGGTAGTTCCATTACAAATTGATTAAGTTGACCAATTGAAGTGGATTAAACATAAAAACATAAGTTGTCTGCAAAAAAATCTCAAGAATTGGGTTGTTTCAGCTCATTTTACATAAACACTTTACATAAGTAGAACAAGCAGCTAAATAATTTTAGTGTAGATACTAACATGTCAGATGTTCTACAGGAGATCAGTTCTGTGCTAAATTATAACAGCTGCTAAAACAGTCATCATGCAGTAATTCCTATCAGTACAGTAGTTTACAGTGATGTGGCTGATGTATTATATGCGTGTCCTGCATTGAGCTGATTCTCACCTGAAATCACAGCGCGTGTGGTCACATCTCTCTCCTGAGCTGCTGGAGCACAGACTGAACCTCCTGTTCTCATCCTCCAGCATGAGCGCAGGAAACTCCTCCTTTACCATCACTGAGTCTAGAAGAGACTCACACACTCCAGACACAGATTACAAAATAAAATATGAATATTTGACATAGATTTAGCCAAGAAAAAGGATATAGCATTTATTTTTCTTGAAATATTTTGATAGTATTAACAGAATTTAAAGGGATAGTTCACACAAAAATAAAAAAATAACTTATCATTTACTTTCCTTCATGTGGTTTTAATCCTTTATGAGTTTCTTTCTTGTTGAACACAAAAGAAGATACTTTGAAGAATGCTGGTTGCTGGCACCCATTGACTCAAATAGTAAATAAATACTATGGACATAAAAGAGTTCATCATTTATCAAAATATCTTCTTTTGTCTTGTTCTTCAACAGAAGAAACTCAAATGGGTGGAGGGTGAGTTAAGATGGCAGAATGTTCATTTATGGGTGAACTATCCCTTTAAGAATATCTAGATTTCTCCTCCAACTGACCCATAAAAACATCTGAGAAAGGAATACACACAAATGTATCACAACTGACATGAACGAGTGTGAGGAGACACAAGTGGTATCAGATTACAGAGATTTAGAAACAAGGAGCAGAACTTAATGTACTGAATATATTTCTCCTCATGTTTTTTGCGTTAAAATGTATTCATGATATCTACAGTAAATAGATGAACATAAATACACACCTGCATCAATACACACACTTATCATAACTATCAAATAGTGAGAAATGATCAGATTGCATGCAATTTGATGGCGTCCCAGATTGAGTTCATTCATATAAAGGTGTGACAGAGACCTCTGGTGATGAGATGAACGAACTACACTGGACTCACACACGCGCGCACACGCACAAGCTTAAAATATCAAACCATCCCATGACTGACACGTGTCCCACAATTTCAATTGCCATTATTTTTATAACAGCGACATTTCTATGAACACTATTATTTGATTTTTGAGATATAATGATGATCCTAAACATTTAATGTGAAAATACTTTGGCCAAAAACTGAAAAAAGATTCACCAATTATAAACCAATTATAACCCATATAGCATTTTTTACTCAGAAATAGTACATTTATAGAATATTGCTTGTGGGTTTTGATGAAATTCAAAATTAATTGAACGGATCAAAAATCGGTGAGTAGCATGAATCTGCTAGTGGAGTGATGATGCGTCGGTTTCTTATTATTATTCATAGCGGAGGTTTCTTATTATTATTCTTAGCGGAGTTTTTTTATCCTATGAGAAAACGTTGCTTATTAATTCTTCATAAGAGCACGTGTTTTCCGAAGCAAAGGCAGACCTGACAAGCTATGAGACCCAATGACTGAGTGAGACCCTGCACAGCACGGGTTGTACAGTATGTGTTTGTTTCCATGATCCACAGGGTTTGCTGCATGGTTTTCCCTGCGATTCTGTCAGGGCCTATACAGCAAAGCTGTTGGCTATGTGTATATGAAACTACGAATAACAAATGTAGCAGGGCATTAAAATACTTACTGTTTATTTCTTTGCATTTTAACTTTGTAAACTATAAAATCATGGGTCTTCTCGCGGTTTGGGTCTCATTTTGTGAGCCAACTGATAACAGTTATTTGCTCCCCTCTTTTTCCCCTGCTCTGCCAGCCATGTCCACTCCTCCCTCTGCTCACAGAGCTTCACGCTCATCTCCGAGCATTTTTGAATAAATTCTGAAGTAGACTTATATCGAAAGAGTGGGGTTTCATGACCCTTTAACAAAAAAAAAAAAAAAAACAGAATATACACTTACTTTAAATACATACACGTACAATTCAACGAAACATCAGAATACCCCAATACAGCTTTAAAAAAAAAGTAGAAATATTCATTTAAAAATGAGGAGTTTAATTTAAGAATTTAACATTTATTGGTCACAATATCAAAATAAGGAACAAACCATTTTTACATGGATGTGAAAACTTTTACAGCAACATGACAAAATGTAATTTGAGGATTACATTTCAGCCGCATAAAGTTAAAATAATAATTAAAAATGTTTAATTTGCGTTTAAAAGCTATCTATTTAATATAATAATGGCACCATGTTTCCATTCTTATCCATGTTGTTTTCCAAGTCTACTGCTGTAAAAGTTAAAGAGAGATGTAATGATGATGTTTTATTCGGTGTAAGTAACCTGTGTGTCTTAGTTGTTACACTCTGAAGCTTTTGAGTTGCACAAGAGACACTGAAACATCAGGAAAAACTCCAAATGCAGCATAGAGCGGTTCAGTGAATGTGGTGTTGAATGTGCGTAAGAGTGTGAGTGTGTCAGAGACACTGTAGAAGGACAGAGTACCGGCAGACCGGTCCAGATACACTCCTACTCGGTTAGAGTCATAATTTGGATATTTATCTATATATGTACTCGTACTATTGTGTCTGACCATGAACTTGTTGTCAAAACAATTTAGATTCCAAGACTTTTCATTGAAACCGAACAAACTTTCAGTTTGCAGTTCTTTCCTTCTGATTCCTTTATAAGTCACTGCTACATCAGCCCTCCCGCTAAATTCAGCCTCCCAGTAACAGCGTCCAGTCAGACTCTCTCTGGACAGAACTTGACACCACTCATCAAATCTCTCTGGGTGATCTGGATATGACTGCTTCTCCGCCACACGTGTCACCTTTCTGTTTCCCTCAGACAGAGCGAGATTAACCTGTGCTGTGTTTACATCCAGTGTGAGATCACAGATATCTGAACACAAGAAAGATATTAACAATTATAACACAACAAAACAACAACTATTAAGATGTGTGTGTGTGTGTGTGTCACGAGCAGAGACCATTTGAAAATCAGCGACAAGTAGATCATGGACATTGTTAATATCTATGTTCAAGAAATTATACACCATGGCCGAATAAATAAGGAGCTGAACAGCCGGACATGTAGATATGAAATCCTCCAGCAGTTTCATACACAACAGCACAGGGACTAACCTGCACCTCCAGGGCAATAACTGTTCATCGGGAGCTCCACAGGGTCAGTATACATGGCGGGCTGCTATAGCAAAATCTTTTTATCACTTGTGCCAATGCTAAACATCAGATTCAATGGGGCCTACAGCAAATATCTTGGGCTGTGGACAATGTGAAACATATTTTGTTCTCTGCTGAGTCCACCCTTACTGTCTTTCACACATCCAGGAGAGTTACGGTGTGGAGAAGCCCCAAAGAAGCGTACCATCCAGACGAATAACTTAGTGATGGTTTGGGCTGCAATATCGTGGCATTCCCTAGGCCCAATACTTGTGCTACATCATTGCAAAGGACAACTGAACCATTCTGATCCAAGACCTGTGAAGAGATGATCTCAAGGTTTCCACAATCCCGGACCAGGCCGTATACAAAGCAGCTGCTGTGGTGGTCATGGATGAGTGGAGAGTATGAGACCGATTCCTGTGAGACTCCAGGGACAGACGAGTCTTCACTGACGTACAGCGTTCTCCAGCCTCCAGCGCCTAGACCAGGCATGGGCAAACTCGATCCTCAAGGGCCGGTGTCCCTGCAGAGTTTTGCTCCAACACTAATCAAACACACCTGAACACCCTAATTAGTGTCTTCAAGATCACTAGAAAGCTACAAGCAGGTGTGTTTGATTAGGGTTGGTGCAAAACTATGCAGGGACACCGGCCCTCCAGGATCGAGTTTGCCCATCCCTGGCCTAGACTGCAGCTCTGCACAAGACGTTTGGCCATAAAAGAAATGGTTATGCCCAACTGAGCCTGGTTTCTCTTGAGTTTTTTTTCCTTCACTTTCGCCAATTGGTGAAGTTTTTTTCCTTGCTGCTGTCGCCACTGACTTACATGGTTTGGGACTTGTAGAGCTGCGCATCGATGGATTACTCTTCAGTGTTTGGACTCTCAGCAGTAAATATTAAAACACACTGAACTGAACTGAGCTAATCTAAACTGAACTGAACTTAAACTCTAAAAACTGGACTGACACTGTTTCAATTCACTATAATCTTCTATGACAAGCTGCTTTGACACAATCATTGTAAAAGCGCTATAGAAATAAAGATAAATTGAATATTGTCCAACCCCTGTTGTTTGTACTGTGAAACATAATGAGCTCTTTGTGATAATTTGGATGTTGTGTTGTTTTAAATCAGTATTAGTCCGCCATTAAAATAATCATACTGTAGGTGTGTGAGGACCTACATTTCTGTGGTCCAGTTGTAATCCTGAACTCCGCTCCATGATCCACACTACAGCAATAAAGAAGCAACAACAAAACATGCATTTTACAAACAAATATTTCCCATATGTGAAATAAAAAAAATGTGCATCTCAATATGTGATATATCTGTTAAAATGTATGTTGCATCAACTACATGTGAAATCAGTCCAATGAAATTGTCAGGGCTCTGGTCCTGCTTACACCAAGGCAAAATGAGTTAATTCATCTCACCAGACCTTTGAAAATACAGTGTAATGGATATATCTGTCACGGTCACAAGGAAGAAAAGGATGGTTATCTTTTCTTATTTATTCATTGCAATGCAGATAATGCAGAGAGATGAAGCAGGTACGTGGTGTTGCAGAGTGAGAGCGACCTCACAGACAGTTCACATGGTAAACATCAGATCTTCAGTCAACCACCTGAAGAGCTTAGTCACTTCCCTTATTTGTTGCAAATGCATCCACAGGTGAAGAGAGACATCCACGGAAGAAGGCGAGAGGGAGAGAAGGTGAAGTGAAACATCCAACTTCAATTCCAGCCAGTGAGTGTATGAAGGAGGTGAGTTTATATAGTGTGCGTGATTGTGAGTGCAAGTGGAGATGGAGCCTAAGGAGGAGACGGAGAGCCGTAGGGCGAAGGTGACATCGAGGTCCCAGAGGGCCGAGGTGGAGCGGATGGCTCACCCGATCAAGGTGACGACACAGGTCTGGAAGCTCGCGGCGAAGCCAGAGTGACAGAGGACCAAGGCGTAGCTGGAGGGAAGGAGTAGCTCAATATAGCTGGTGGGATGGAGGGACGAGGTGCAGCCGGAGGAGCAGAGTCCAGAGGTGGAGGCAGGGTGATGACTGACTAAGGCAGAGCTGGAGGGAGGAGGGAGAACCTAAGTGGAGCCATAGGGTCGGAGGGACGAGGCGGAGTCCGTAGCTCGGAGGGTGGAGGAGATGATACCGGGTGACATCCTCTGAGAGCCTGTGCTGGTTGGCAGACCCACAGCGAAGCTTCCACACCTGGGGCTTGAGGGTGAGCTGTAGGGCTAGCTACATGCAGAGGAGCTAGTGCTGGTTGACTGACTCGAGGTTCTATCACAAACGACGAAGGAAAGGGTGGGTAGGGTGAGGTACTACTCAATATCCTGGAGCTAACATCCTTGGGAATCAAAGCGACTCGGAGACTGTATATAAACAGTGGACGAGGAGTAATATCGATATCCACCAACACTCCAACGATGAGCGACGTTGCCAGCTCACGCTCCTGGTCAGACGTATTGTTGAGCTCCTCCTGCTTGGTGGTATTCCGCTCTGTCGCTCTTGCTGGCGATGGCTCATACACCGCGGGTGGCTCTCCGTCCGCGGAGGGCTCTGGCATACACTCCCTGCAGAGGGGTGTTAGGCTGGTCACTGGGTTTGACGTGGCATTTCCTCGCTGTAGTGGTGTTGGTTCATCATGCACAGAGAGGGGGGTAAATGAATCAGCAATCACTTCTTTGAAATGGTTGAAGAGGGCTGGGTAAGAGGTTATTACTAGGCTGCAGGTATTCCAGAGAGCTTCCGCCCACTGGAGGGCTCGTCCTGTGAGACTTCCCTTATTTGTTGCATATGCATCCACAGGTGAAGAGAGTCATCCACGAAAGAAGGCAAGAAGGAGAGGGAGAAAAGGTGAAATGAACCATCCAACTTCGATTCTAGCCGGTGAGTGTATGAAGGAGGTGAGTTTATATAGTGTGCGGTGATTGTGGGTGCAGGTGCAGGTAATTAGAATTCAGGTGATTGAGCATGGGAGTGGATAGTGAGGAAGAATGGTGATTGGAGCTGCAGGAACGAGCCGAGGGTGTGACAATATCATTCCCAAAGTATCAAACTATAAGATAGGGTGGTAACCATTTACAATAAAGGAACATGAATAATGATGTACTAATATATAAATTAAATGTTACTTTATTATGAACTAAAGATGGGTTGATGTATGCGCTAATCAAGAACTTACTTTAACTACAACATGAGTCTCATGAGTTGATGCATACCTTAATTACTTGCTAGTACATGTTTTGAAAATTAATGTATTAACACTTTCCTTTTAGCTAAATGTAGCCAACATGAACTCATAAGCTGTTAATGTATGTTTATTTCATGACTTTACTTGGAGGGGCACATTATCATTAACTAATTTGTAACTACTCATGACCCCTGTGTTTAAGCGTAACAGACATGCATGTCCATTACTGCGTGTTTACATTGAAAAACTATCAAAAAATGTTCTGTCTACATGAAAATGAATAGTGTAAACACAGGAGGTTGTTTTAAGACATATTTTAATACATGTGACAGGAGGTTTGTTAGTGTTGAACATACTTGAGTGTGTCCAGTCTGTAGTTTGAACTATCGAGCAGCTCAGCTAATGATTCTCCAGGGTTATTGTAGCTCAGATCCAGCTCTCTCAGGTGTGAGGGGTTTAATCTCAGAGCTGAAGCCAGAAAACAACAGCCTTCCTCTGTTACCATACAGCCAGATAATCTACAAACACACACAAACGCAAAAGTCTACAAACATACTAGGGTCTAACGGCAGAGCATTCAGGATGTCAAGAGCGAGGGGACAGTTTCCTTTTACAACCAAGTGAACCTATAGCTGTTTTTCTTACCTCAGTATCTCCAGTTGACAGTGTGAGTTCTTCAGTCCATCAGAGAGCAGCTTCACTCCTGAATCCTGCAGGTCATTATTACTCAGGTCCAGCTCTCTCATTGAGTTTGATGATTGTAGAAATGAAGACAAGCTTTCACAGCACTGACCAGTGAGATTACAGGTTGTCAATCTAAATAGATCATCAGGCATGTGTGTCCATGTAAATGTACTCATTGACAAAATTGACAGATACAGAAAAATAAAATATGTAATTTTAGTTGTGAAATAATGCATAATCGAACACTGTAAATGGGTGTGTGTGTATATATATATATATATATATATATATATATATATATATATATATATATATATATATATATATATATATATATATATATATATATATATATATTAGAGGTGTGAACCTAAACTGGTCTCACGGTTCGGTTGCGATTATCACACCATCGATTCGGTTCAATTCGATACTTCGGTGCATCACAGTGCATTGACGATGCTTTCCATACACAGTGTTGTGTTTTGGGGGCTATAACAAGCTGTCTGTATAAACACACACACGTACGTACGGACACACAGCACCACACTGTCTCTCATTCACACACATACACGTACCAAACAAACACACACACACGCACGCACGTGCACTCACACACGCGCACTCACACACACGCGCACTCGCACTCACACACACACACACACACACACACACGCCACGCGCGCTTGCTTGCTTGCTCGCTCGCTCGCTCGCTCAGGAGCGATATTGTAAGATCACCCACTCCTGTTAAAATTAAACCAGAGTTACTGAATGCTGCCGCACTTTATTCGGAAATTTATTCCCGCGCCGAATGAAATCTGGTCGGGTCCCGCGACAATGCACAGGTACAGCCGCGGGAATGCATACAGCAAACACAGTGAAAATCAGTGAAAAACAGTGAAAGACTTTCCAGAAAACACACAATGAAATTTTTAAGTAGTTGGCGCCTGTAGTGTTGTAAATACCTGCGCTCGCCTCCCTCGCGACAGAGCGCATATGAGATAAACGACATCAGTACATAATAACCGGTTATGATTATTACTGAACCGATACCGAATTGTCCGCGTCTGCATCGCGGTGCACTGAAGAAACAATTAATTTTGACACCCCTAATATATATATATATATATATATATATATATATATATATATATATATATATATATATATATATATATATATATTCTAATGGGTCACTACTTTACATTAAAACTATTCAACTTGTAAAAAAATAAAACACAAACCTGAGCTTTTCCAGCTGACAGGGGGAGCTCTTCAGTGCATCAGAGAGCAGCTTCACTCCTGAATCCTGCAGGTCATTGTTACTCAGATCCAACTCTCTTAGAGAGTTTGATAATTGAAGAGATGAAAATAAACTTTCACAGAACTGAGTAGTGAGATTACAACCAGCAAATCTATGACATAGGATGAAAAATAGTTCAATAAAAAGCTTTAAAAACATATACCAGTGTTTTCTCCTTAAGATGTACTTTATACGATTAAGAATATACACAAATCCTGCTACAATCATATAAACTAATACTCACAGAGCTTTTCTGCTGTTCACCGCAGCTGGTATCAGTCTTCTTTTCCCGTCATCTGATGTGTTGTATTTCTTCAGATCAAACTCATCCAGCACCTCCTCTGATATCTGGAGCATGTAGGAGATAGCAGAACAGTGAGACAGAGAGAGATTCTCCATTGAGTGAGTTTGTGATTTCACAAACTCCTGAATCTCTCTGTACAGAGTCTGATCCTTCATTTCCAGCAGACAGAGGAACAGATTGATGCATCTGTCAGCTGAACGATTTTTATCACTTTTGAGTTTATCTTTAATGTACTGTGTGATTGTCTTGATGCTCTCTGAACTCTTCTCTGTGTATGTCAATAGATCTTTTAAGAGTCTCTGATTGGACTCCAGAAAGACGCCTAGCAAAAACCGCAAGAAAAGGTCCAGATGCCCATTTCTACTTTTTAAGGACTTTTTAACGGCTGATTTTAGTAGATCATATAAAGAGATTTCATGACTCTTCAAGTCATATACATTACACAGAAACAACTTCAGTGACGTTCTTTTCTTGACTGCATAAGAGTAAAACAGAAATAAAGCAGCTAGAAATTCTTGAAAGCTCAGATGAATGAAGCTGTAGACTTTCCTCTGATGAATCACAGATTCCTCCTTAAAGATCTCAGTGCAAATGCCAGAATACACTGAGGCGTCTGTGATGTCTATGCCGCTCTCAATCAGGTCCTCTTCATAGAACATCACATTGCCCTTCATAAGCTGTTTAAAAGCCAGTTCAGCAAGTTTCACAATCATGTCTCTGCTGGACTTCAGGAGTTTCTCAGGATCTCTCTCTTCATACTTCTGGTTCCTCATGTTGATCTGAGTCAGCAGGAAGTGGATGTACATTTCAGTCAGAGTTTGAGGGATTTCTGCTCTGTCATCTTCATTCAGGAGCTTCTGAAGCACAGTGGCTGAGATCCAGCAGAAGACGGGTATGTGACACATGATGTGGAGGCTTCTGGATCTTCTGATGTGGGAGATGATTCTTCTGGCTTGACCCACATCACTGATTCTCTTCCTGAAATATTCCTCCTTCTGAAGGTCATTGAATCCCTGAATTTCTGTCAGACGGTTGATGTATTTTGAGGGGATCTGACTGGCTGCTGCTGGTCTGGAGGTGATCCAGATGAGAGCAGAGGGAAGCAGATCTCCTCTGATGAGGTTTGACATCAACACAGCCACTGATGAAGACTCATTCACATCACTAACTCTCTCAGTGTCTGAAAACTTCAGTGTGATTCTGCTTTCATCCAGACCATCAAAGACGAACACGACTTTACACTCCTCATACATGTCTGAGTCCAGATCTTGAAGTTCAGGATGAAAGTCCAGCAGAAGTCTGTGAAGACTGTACTGATGATCTTTAATCAAGTTCAGCTCTCGAAATGGAAGCACAAACATGAAATCTACATCCTGACTGGCTTTTCCTTCACTCCAGTCTAGAATGAACTTCTGCACAGAGACGGTTTTTCCAATTCCAGCGATGCCTTTAGTGAGAACAGTCTTCATTTGGTCTTTCCCCTTTTTTACAACCTTCTCATTCGTTGGTTTATGTAAAGGTTTAAAGATGGCATTGCAGTGAATCGGAGTGTCTTGTGTCTTGATTGAAGTGTATTGTGTCTTGATTAGAATCCCTTTCATTCTGGCCATTTTCTCTATTGTCTCCATCAGTAAAATCTCATGTTCTTCATTCACTCCTTCACTCTCTCCCTCTATAATGTAGAGCTGTGTGTAGATGCTGTTCAGGAGGGTTTGATTCCCATCTAGCTTGATTCCCTCAAATAACCTCTCATACCTGATCTTCATGCTGGTCTTGTGTTGGTTTATGACTCTCTGCTGGGTCTCTGTTTTGTGCTGCTTGATAAAAGTCTCCTGGTAAGTCAAGTGTGGCACCCCAGTTCTGAACACATTGTCTTTTCTTACTCTGCAGAAACAGTAAGATGAACAGAAATACTGTCAACAAAATATATGTAAGGATATAGGAGGCTGTACAGATCCATCTAAAATGTGTTTTTCTGGGCCCTTTAATTTTATTTTAAAGCTGTGAGCTCTAATGCATAACCGAGATCAACACTAATACTGAATCTGGGAATATACAAGTAGTATACAACAGAAAGCATCCTGACCAACTGCGTCACAGTCTGGTATGAAAGCTGCTCTGTTGCTGAGCGTAAGGCACTGCAGCGGGTGGTGAAAACTGCCCAACGCATCACAGGGACCACACTGCCAGCCATAGAGGACATCCAAAAGAAACGCTGTCTGCACAGAGCACGCAGTATTCTTAAGGACACCTC
>NC_079451.1:45623618-45676118 GCF_903798145.1 Danio aesculapii | reverse complement strand
TACTTTTTAAAGAATATCGATACCAAATTAAAAGCTTCCGAGTATTGATATATCGATACTCCATGCACATCCCTAATGTAAACAAGATACGTTAGACGAATTATTACGGATTATTAAAATGATTATGTATAAACGCAGATAATAACAAAAGTTCATTTAAATTCTTAGCTAATATATAGCTTAAATTAACATTAGACAAATTATTTTTTATTTTTCTTATTTTTATTTATTTATTTATTCATTGTTCTGTCATTTATTTTCACTGTAAAATTGTCATTCATGTTTAAATCAAACACCTTTTTTATTTATTTCATTTATTTTAACTCTAAAAAGAGAAATGGATTATTGTTTGTTTTTTATTAATATTTTGTGCTGTAGTGAGCAGCAATAACACTAAAACATAAGCAGTTTTCTTGAGATTTTCTAAACTAGTAGTGTTTTGAATTTAATAAATGAAGAATAATGGTGATAACCGTGAAACCTTGATTATTCTTCAGACTATAATCATACAACCAAAATCTATAATCGCTGCATCCCTAATTGTTACGCAGTTTAAAACATAACAATGTGTCTGAATGTAGAAGAAGCCTACTTGAGCAATACACTGATTTTAATGTGCTTCGAAATACAACATATGATTATGTTTGTAAAAAAAAAAAAGCCACATTGTACAATGCAGTGATGTTATGTAGTTTCAAAATACAACATGTTAACATTTTATTGTAGAAAAAGCCAATGTGGGTGTCTTAAGGAGCAAAAATACAGCATATGGGCTCCTATATTGTGTCATCATCAGTCATATTGCAAGTCATATCTCTCCGGCCCCTCATTTGGGATGATTTTCATGAACTGGCCCCATGACAAACTAATTGAATAGCCCTGCTGTATGTATTAGTGAGTGTGGTGATGCATATGGGGTATCATTCTCAGAACAAGACTATACCATGATACCCAATCATCCCCTCCATCAGGTGACAGAAATGGAGTAAACCTCTAGAGGCTCAACAAGTTTGCTTCTAGCCAAATGTACTCTATGAAGAAAGCAAGTTTAGTCTATAGAGTAAATGAATAGCTTAAATTACTCTTAATTTACTCAGTCCACTTATTTCTGTACTCATTCCTTCCTTCTGTTGAAAGAAGACCAGGTTCAGTTCTAACATTTACAATGTCTACAATCATGGACTAGTCAACAATCAGCCCACTTTACACATGCTCATACTTGTCCTCAGCTGATTTGCACATTTTATTCAGCTTTTATATATGTATTAAAGTGCAACATTGCATTCAATTATGTCTCATATCATCAATGCAGCAGATAAATCTCATGTATACTCACTCAGAGTCAGAAGACTGAGCTCCATCGCTGAGATTAGGGGGAACAGGTAAAGATGCATCACTCTTCATAGACACACAGCTTGGTTCTGGAGATGCTGCTTTATACATGGGAGATTCCTTCTTTCTTTTCTCATATTGATTCATAGTGCTGAAGAAACCAGTTGAAATAAGATACAGTAAATAGTTACTCTTAGATGTGACTGTCATTTTCCCTAATGATTACTTTGGTTATTATACTAATAATACACTGTTTTCCTCCTGCTTGGTGGCTAAAAATCAAATAATATACAATTGAAGTCAGAATTATTAGCCCCCCTGAATTATTAGCCCCCCTGTTTATTTTTTCCCCAATTTCTGTTTAATGGAGAGAATATTTCTTCAACACATTTCTAAACATAATAGTTTTAATAACTCATTTCTAATAACTGATTTATTTTATCTTTGCCATGATTACAGTAAATAATATTTGACTAGATATTTTTCAAGACACTTCTATACAGCTTAAAGTGACATTTAAAGGCTTAACTAGGTTAATTAGGTTAACTAAGCAGGTTAGGGTAATTAGGCAAGTTATTGTATAACGATGGTTTGTTCTGTAGACTATCAAAAAAATATATAAAGCTTAAAGGGGCTAATAATGTTGACCTTAAAATGGATTAAAAAAATTAAAAACTGATTTTATTCTTGCCAAAATAAAATAAATAAGACTTTCACTAGAAGAAAAAATATTATCAGACATACTGTGAAAATTTCCTGTCTCTCTTAAACATCATTTGGGAAATAATTAAAAAAGAAAAAATAATTCAAAGGGGGGCTAATAATTCTGACTTCAACTGTATTGCCTTACAAATATAAAGCCATCTTGCTTCCTACAGGAGTGTCAGGAATCTCCCAGATTTCACTAAATATCTTTAATATCTAAATATTTGATCTGAAGATGATGAAGATCGTGCAGGTTTGGAATAACAAGATTGAGTGAATAATGACAGAATTTTCATTTTTTGTAAGAACTACCCCTTTGCCTGTAGCTAAATGTACTGTATGAAGAAAGCAAGTTTAGCTTGAAGCAGATGAATAGTTTAATTTACTTGTTCACTTGTTCCAAAATACATATACATTTATTCCTTCAGTGGAAGGGAGACTATGGTCAGTTGTAATCTGTATATCTTTACAATCAGGCATTAATTACATATTAGCTGATTTTACTCCACACATGCTCATATTTGTCCTCATTCACATATTAAAAGTAGAGTCTTGTGACGGACACAGCAGATCTCAGATAGGAAAATATACATTTGAGCTAATAAAGTCTTATGTTTTTACTCAACTTATTTTTGGGATAGCAATGTCTGATTGTAGTAAAACCCATCAACGTTACATTATGTAAATTGTGTGCCTGTGTAGATGTTTTAATGCATGTTGTTGGTGATAATGTTTTAACTGTTTGCTGTAAGGTGAGTAAATTCATGGCTATAAGACTCTGTGCCAGGGTCAGTTGTAACAACAAAACTCTTGTTAGTAACTTCGGTGGAATTCTACCACCAACACAAAGCAGATTTAAAACTGTATTTATACACAGTAAAACCCAACAGTCAGCTTTATCGAATGAAATGAGTGTAGTTAACTCAAAATTTACTGAAAGTTATTTCTAATCATTTGAAAAGAGTTTTGAACTTAGTGTTGAAGGTGATGAGTTAATTAAATACCTCATTACTTCAACTAATATCACAGTACTTAGATTAGTTTTTAACTCAAATGGTTTGAGTTACCTTAACTTATTGGCTTTTACAGTGTATGATAATTAATTTCAGTGTTTTTGTAGCTTTTAAGTATTATTCAGCTTTTAAGTACAGTTGAAGTCACAATTATTCGCCCACCTGTCAATTTTCTTTTTCAATTATTTCCCAAATGATGTTTAACAGAGCAAGGAAATTTTCACAGTATGTCCGATAATATTTTTTCCTCTGGAGAAAGTCTTATTTGTTTTATTTCGGCTAGAATAAAAGCAGTTTAAAAATTTTTTAAAAACATTTCAAGGGCAATATTATTAGCCCCTTTAAGCTATATTTATTTTCGAGTCTCAACAGAACAAATCATTGTTATACAATGATTTGCTTAATTACCCTAAACGGCCTAATTAACCTAGTTAAGCCTTTAAATGTCACTTTAAGCTGATTACTAGTGTCTTGAAAAATATCTAGTCAAATATTATTTACTGTCATCATGGCAAAGATAAAATAAATCAGTTATTAGAAACTATTATGTTTATAAATGTGCTGAAAAAAATCTTATTTCCATTGAACAGAAAATGGGGCAAAACTATACAGAGGGGCTAATAAATCAGGAGGGCTAATAATTCTGACTTCAACTGTATTAAAATACAACTTTTGCATATCATCAATGCAGCAGATAAATCTCATGTATACTCACTCAGAGTCAGAAGTCACATCTCCATCACTGAGATTAGGGGGAACAGGTAAAGATGCATCACTCTTCATAGACACACAGCTGGGTTCTGGAGATGCTGCTTTACACATGGGAACAGAAACCCCCTCTTTCTTTCTTTCATAGAGACTCATTTTACAGCCAGTGCTCTAAAAAAAACATAAACTGAATTTAGATCTTTACGCAGGCATGATATATATATATATATATAATATTTATGGATTCTAATGTCAAACAATGTTAAACTAAAAAAGTAAAGTTCATAGACCAACTTTATGGTGGCTTGAGAAAACCTCATCCGAAAGTTTGAAGTAGTTTTAAAGTTTAAATAACAAGTAGTTTTTAAAAGTTTGAAACAGTCAGCATAGATGGATAAGTACGTATATATTATCATGTTTCTAGTTTAGACTGGCACGTTTCTTGCTAGGTGATTGGGTGTTTTATGTGGCTGCTAGGGTGTTCTGAGTGGCTGTGAAGGTGTTGTTAAGCGGTTGGTAGGTGTTGCTAGATGGTTGCTAAGGTGTTGCTAGGTAGTTGCTAGGGTGTGCTGACTGGTTGCTAGGTTGTTCTGAGTGGATGATAAAGTGTTGTTAGGTTGTAGCTAAGGTGTTGCTAAACAGTTCCTTGGGCGTTGCTAAGGCATTGCTAGGTGGTTACCAAGGTGTTCTGAGTGGTTGCTAAGAGGTTGCTTAGGCATAGCTTAGTGGTTGCTAAGTTGTTACTACGCAGTTGCTAAGGTGTTGCTAGGTGGTTGCTAGGGTGTTCTGAGTGGTTGTTAGGCAGTTGGTAGGGTGTTGCTAGGTGGTTGTGAGGGTGTTATGAGTCGTTGATAAGGCATTCTAGGTGGTTGCTAAGGTGTTGCTAGACAGTTGCTAGGTTGTTGCTAGGTGGTTGTTAAGGTGTTCTGAGTAGTTGCTAGGCAGTTGCTTACATAAATTAGCAAGGTTCTAGAATGAATTAGCATGTTGTTAGCATGTTTCTAGCATAAATTAGCATGGCATGTTATTAACGTTGTTCTAGTGTGAATTAGCATGTTGCTAGCATGTTTCTAGAATAAATTAGCATGTTGTTAGCATGCATTTAGTATGAATTAGCATGGTGCTAGTATGGATTAGTATACTGTTAGTATGGAGCAGTTTGTTGTTAGTATGTCCGATGTAAAGGCAATGGCAGTTTTTTTTCCAATGGAAGTCTTTGGGACAGTTGCTAGGGTGCCGTAAGTGGTTGCTAGGGTGTTGCTAGTAAGTGGAAAGGTCATCAGTGATTGACAGATGGATGGTCTGAGTTAAATGAGCCCAACCTTAAATCTGTATGACAGTCTGGCGCAAAGTAATAAGGTCATAAAATTTGGTCCAATGTTAAGTCAATGGCACTTTTCCGGATTTTCCCGGTCTGTTTTCTGAAAATCATAAGTCGGATCAGTTGGAAAAGATATAGCAACTTAAATCAGCATAGCTTGGAGGTTTGGAGTTAGTTAGGTGGTTGTATGAATGGTCTAGGAGGAGATGCGTTCTTGAAATTGTCTAAGAAGACGGAAGAAGAAGAAGTTTATGTGGTTTAACAGTATGTTGGCTTTCTCTAGCCACCATAAAAATATAGTGTAATAAACATTTGTTTTTCTGATAGACTCATGAACACATTCATGTTGTGAGCTTCAAAGCTTGAATGATCAACCAATAAAAGCTGTTCAATGGCAACACAATGGCTCAGTGGTTGGCACTGTCGCCTCACAGCAAGAAGGTCACTGGTTCGAGTCCTGGCTGGGCCAGTTGCCATTTCTGTGAGTTCTCCCAGTGTTGGTGTGGGCTTCCTCCGGGTGCTCCGGTTTCCCCCACAGTCCAAACACATGGGCTATAGGTAATTGGGATGAACTGAATTGGATGTAGTGTATGAGTGCGTGTGTGAATGTGAGAGCGTATGGATGTATCCCAGTACTGGGTTGCGATTGAAAGGGCAATTGCTATGTAAAACATATGCCAAAACAGTTGGCGGTTTATTCTGCTTTGGTGACTCTTGATAAATAAGGTACTAAGGCGAATGAAAATGAATGAATGAATAAAAGCTGTTCAACTTACTACACAAAAGTCCTAAAGGGTCTGGCAAATTTTCCTATCCTACACTGAGCTTCAGAAATATGACTGAATCATTAATGATTCCCAGGAGGATTTTGGTGTTCAACTATAAATTTTGGAACTTTTCACTTTCTGATTCCTTAAAAAAACCTTGATTTTGTGAACAGCTGTGATTTATAGTCATTACACAACACAAATGTGCTCATTTCATTTCTGAGAAAAGAATCCCTACTCACATTTACACTACTTGCATAAAACTATATTATGAATGACTTTATTAAAACAGCAATGCAGACATACTATTGTCACAAGGTTGCAACTTAGGCTATTCGCGTATTTCTTGCGTTTCTGTGACCAGCAAGTACTACATTTTGAAAAATGTTCATTACAGTAGGACAGAATCAGCATGTAAGTACTTAAAAAAGTAGATTCATATTTATTGACCAGCACATGAGCACGAATTCAGTGTTTGTACAAACCTACCTCTGACTCAGCAATGAAGATCATCAAACACAAACTCTGTTTAGCAGCACCAAATTGATCTGTACTCAAACACACTCACATTATTTACACACAGATTTCCTCCCCGATTTAGTTTATGTCCTTTCTTTGGCAAAATGGAGCCTGCTGAAACAGTTTCACAATTAGCAACAGGACAACCTGGTTAAACATTTACCCAGAAGATAATGTCAGGTGAGTGTAACACAGCTGCACAGGTAATATAGTTGTTTCCAGTGCTGAAAAAAGCCCACATCTAATTTAATCTCAAATGCATGTTTAGGTACTGATCAGAAATTTCCTCTCAGGTCAGGAAAAATCAGTTATTTTGCAAAAGTAAGTTTATATTTATTAAAGGGCACATAGTTTACCTCTTTTTTATGATTTAATATTAATATTATGGTTCTTCTGAGTGTGCCAGTTTAGGTTCAGTTCAAAACACAATTCAGATTTTTTTATTATAATGTGTTAAAAAGTGTCATGCTGGGGGCGTGTCCACAGTTCGCTGATTTAGGGGTGTGTTGCTTCATATGTAGATTAGTTTCGGCTTCCCTCCCAACGTAACAAGGGGGCGGGGCCATGAGCTCACCCGCTCTGCGTTTGCAACACAGACAGGCAGACTGAGAGAAGGAGCAGGAGTACAAAATTATTTGTGTCTTTGTACAGTTTTACAGCCAACTGTGTGCTAGTTTCAAGTGCCGAGCTTGTACACAGAAACTAATAACCACGCACACTGAATTAACTTTGACTGAGGCACCGGATGCGCCGCTCGAAGCCACGACACGGCACACCAGACACTCTCTGTGGCGCGGCAGAAACATGAAGTGTCCCGAATCGCCGCGCCACGCATTATTGAATTATAAACATAGGTTTCTGCAGCGGTCCGCGGCCCCCAGCCGTCGACTTGAGTGTACCCTGATAGAAACCGATGTTTAGAATTCTAAAACGCATGCTAGTTAAGATCACAGGGAGCTTCTGGGATCGCGAGAAATGCAAACGGCTGAAGTATAAGGTAGACTCAATGAGAAGTACACATGTATGCAAACCTACCTAAAGATACAACCAATGATTCTGATTAGAGCGATAATGTGGAGAATATTGATCTTGTGTTGAGCCCAATGAGCCTTGCATCTAAAAAAAGAGCTAGGGTGTTCCTTTAGTGATATCGCTTCGACTCACGCTGAAAATGGCGGACGTGAATTAACAAACTGAGGATATGATGACGCGCCTGTCAATCAATATTGGTGGGCGGGGGGACCGCACTCCTACGTAAAGTTGCGGTCGGTTTGAAAACAGCTCCAATTGGTCCACCGTTTTTTATGTTGTTAACTTGAAAATAAAGGACAATCTTCCATTTCATGGTAGCTTTAACCTAACACTGGGTAAAATATAAACCCAACAGTTGGGGAATTTAAATGAATGCAAAAACATTGAGTTTATCCATATTTCCCCAACACTAGTGTAACCAAAAGGCTAAAGACTGGACATCTACAGTATGTGGCCCTTAAAGGTATAGTTCACCCAAAAATGAAGATTTACTGTACATTTACTCACCGTCAAGCTTCAAACTCTTAAGAGTTTCTTTTTCTGTTGAACCTAAGAGAAGATATTTTTAAGAATGGTAGAGAAGTGAGGATTACCTGCACAGCTTCTTCATTATCATCAGGGGCTGATTGAAGGACTGGTTTCAGTGGAGTGCATCCAGAACTCTTTTAGCTCTATTCACACAGCAGCAGAGTAAGGTTATCAGAGTGGAAATTATGTTCACACATAGTTCAGTTTCAAACAAAAGATAGAGTTGAGTTTTATATTTGAAAAATGTCATCTGGTGCATCAGTTTGGATAGGTGCACAGGTCGACTCTACATACCTTACAATAATAGAACAACGTTTATGCTACATGGTTTTACATGAAATTTTCATTCTTTCTCAAATATTTCCCAAGTGATGTTTCACAGAGCAAGTAAAGAAATACCTAAATAAATAAAAATTTAAAATTACAGTATTTCCTTTTTTTCTCTTCTGGAGAACGTCTTATTTCTATTGGCTGGAGCAAATAAATTTTTTTTTTAAGTGTAAAAAGTACTAATTTATTTTCTTTATTTGCTACAGAACAAAGCACTGTTGTCCAATGACTTGCCTAATTCAACTTACCTAGTTAACCTCATTAACAAATTGCATTTTAAGAAGAATACTAGTATCTAAAAACCTGGTAAATTATTATGTACTGTCATCAGGCATTGGCAAAAATTTATTAAATGAATTGTTAAAACATTTTCTACTAAAACGATTGTTTAAAATGTGTTTGAAAAAAAAATTTCTCCATTAGACCGTATTTGGGAAATATTTGAAAATGAACAATTTCACAGGAGGGCTAACAATTTTGCTGTATGTACTACATGGATACACACTAATGCATACATAAATGTACATAAGTGTTTGTGTACATTCAGGGAGTTCTGCTATGCATGACCACACATGTGGCATGAACGTTATTTTGTGTAAAATATGCAGCACTGTTCTATGGGCACAAAAAAACAATGCAACAAATGGCTGGAATGACCCAGATGCTGTATATTACATTAATCAGTAAAAAAAACTAACATTTTCTATATAATACTTACTTTAAGGATTTCCTTAAATGAAACTTCACAAGATATAATGTGATATAAGACAAAAAAATACAGGTATACACTACCTTACAAAAGTCTTGTAGCTTATCCAAGTTTTAAGAACAAAAAATAATAACTTGACTTCTGGTTGATCATTTGGTATCAGAAGTGGCTTATATGAAAGGCTAAGGCCTCTAGATTACGCTTATTTTACCAAAATAAAATATGATTATGCCTTGATTTTTAATTATTTAATTAGGACAGTAAGGTCTGACTTTGCTTAGACAAAAGCCAGTATAGAATAATAAGTCATGCTGCAGTGGAGAAAGAATGAATATTGTGTTTGACTCCATCATGAGCTTGGAGGACTGAATCCATACATCTCTGCAATGACTCAAATCACTTATTAATAAAGTCATCTGGAATGGTAAAGAAAGCGTTTTTACAGGACTCCCAGAGTTCATCAAGATTCTTTAGATTCATCTTCAATGCCTCCTCCTTTATTTCACCCCAGACATGCTGAATAATGTTCATTTCTGGAGTCTGGGCTGGCTAATCCTGGAGCATCTTGACCTTCTTTGCTTTCAGGAACTTTAATGTGTAGGCTGACGTTTGAGAAGGAGACCTATCCTGCTGAAGAATTTGTCCTCTCCTGTGGTTTGTAATGTGATGGGCAGCTCAAATGTCTTGATATCTCAGGCTGTTTTCCAAACGTGACTGATTCCTGTGAGAATCTTGGGTCCATGCGGGTTCCAGTAGGTCTTCTGCAGTATTTGTGATGATTGGGATGCAGTTTAACAGATGATTCATCGAAAAAATCAACCTTCTGCCACTTTTCCAAATGATCAACTAGAAGTCAAGTTATTATTTGTTGCAACTGGGATCAACGACAAGACTTTTGTCAGGTAGCGTAGTTAGAAAACCAAAGTAGTAAAAATAACTGAATGTTCATAAAGAGACGCTAATGATGTACAAAAGGAGATACATTACATAATACAGCATAAAGATAAAAGACTGTAAAAATGCAAGACTTTATTTTAGCAAATGTTTGTAATAAATGTTTAATACAATTTTTGTTTACAATGTAACTAACAGTGATAAATATTGAGCAATACACATATAATAATTGGCCTTTCACTTCAAATTGACACTGACTACATTTACATGGACATCAGTAATCAAATTATTTGCCTTAATCTGAATAAAAAAATTATGTGATTAAAAGTGTTCACATGAGTTGCTTTTGAATGTTCCTTTCATGATCCCGTTTTACATGTTATAACACGATTAACGTCATTGCGTCACCGCTCTATCCACATTTCCTCTGGAGTTTCATGTAATTTCAGGTGTTTCATTCTTAGTTTGTTGACTTTAACTATGGTTTGGCACTTTCACCTTCATTCAGGAACATTTCATGCATGTCCCCCGTGACAAACGAGACATTGGATGCGAGTATGAACTGGTGGAAGAGTGTTGTTTTAATGTAATTTGATACCGCATGCAGCATGGGGAAAAATCCTCTGCATTTCGCGAGGTGTGTGTCTGTCCGTCACTGACTTGGTAGGTGCAGAGAATGGCGTCAGACAGCCCTGTGTGTATAGACTATCCTGTCGCAAACTGCTGCGAAAATACTACACAACGGTAATAGTTTGATTAAGGTGTTTACATGTCTGTACTGCACTTCAATAATGCCATTAAAATCGGCATACTCCACATGTCTTAATTTCATTTCTGTTTAGTTCGATTATGACCTTAATCGGATTAAATTAATAAAAAAATTAACTAAATAAAATAAATTAAAAGTAAATAAATAATAATAATAATAATAATAATAAAAATACCTGTCTTAATCAGAAAATGTAAAAATCTTAATTGTCTTAATCATATTAAAATCGGATTATTGATGTCCATGTAAACATACTGAATGTTAAAACTTTGGCTAATAAAACTGTTAATTTCACAGCTCTAAGGATTTGCTTTTAACGTTAATAACGTTAATCTGCATTCAAACATCTGCATTCAAACATCAGTATAAAACCACAGTAGAAGTGTGTGGTGTGTCTCATTAATACCAAAGCTTTGTGTATATGCAAACTGAAAGTAAGAGAGAAGATCTGTGCCAGTTAAGGAGAGATCATGTGAGTCTCTGTTATTTTACACCGAAAACTTATCTGATGTCACACAGAGACACTGAATTACCAGAAGAACAAATTCCGAATCCAGCATAGAGTGGTTCAGTGAATGTGGTGTTGAATGTGTGTAAGGGTTTGAGTGTGTGTGTGTCAGAGACACTGTAGAAGGACAAAATCCCGGCAGACCAGTCCAGATACACTCCTACTCTATTAGAGAGAAGTGACGGGGCAGATATAAACATGGTTGTATTATAATGTCGGACTGTAAAATTGTCATTAAAACAGGTCAGACTCCAGGACTTTTTATTAGATCCGAATAAACCGTCATCACTCCATCCTTTCCTGCAGATTCCCTTATATGCCACTGATATATCAGCTACTCCAGTCCATTCAGCCTCCCAGTAACAGCGTCCAGTCAGAGTCTCTTTACACAGAACCTGAAGACACTCATCAAATCTCTCTGGATGATCGGGATACTGCTGCCTCTTTGCCACATACGTCACCTTTCTTTTCTTCTCAGACAGAGCGAGATGAATGTGTGCTGTGTTTACATCCAATGTGAGATCACATGGATCTGAACATAATCAGAAAGAGCATAATAATAATGGCATATAACAATTAAGGTAGGTGTGTGTATGCCGTGTATTCTTCAACACAGGCTCATTCTGAAAACGTACCCCTATATACATATCTGGAGAGTGCCAAATACATCCCAGGAGTACTTTTTTTGCAGTTTTTCCACCAGAGGCCGCTGTGTACACTTTTTCAGATCTCAAATTTCTCTTGCGAGTGCCATTCGCACCTGCTGTTCTTGTGTAAATCCACCAGAGGCCGCTGTCGACTGACTGAATGACCTTACTGACTGACCGATCGACTGACCCACCCTCCTCCTTTCCTAAACCCAACCAATTGTGTTTTCAAAGCACAGATCGACCAGCGCCCACCGACTTCCCTAAACCCAACCAACAGTTTTAGAAAGCAATCCAGAAAAGGAAAAGCCTTCACCTGATTTTTACCACATTTTCAGATTTGACCACATTCTCACCCTGTTATTTACTTGTTTATTTTATTTTTTGTCATCTGTAATTGTCTTAGTCGCTTTCTGGAACTGTTCCTTACCATATTCGAACTCTGTCGTTGTGGTCAACTCTTCTCAGTGTCTCAAGTCTGCTGACGTACATGGCGAGCTACTGGACAAACTGGTAACAGTCAGCTGGCAAGCGAGAAAAAGAACGCCATCATACCGGCCCGTAGCATTCGTTTTTAAAGATGAAATGCAGCCATACGTCACTCTGGCTACATAATTCGCAATCACCAGAAATGCATACAGGGCTACGTTTTCAGAATGAGCCTATGTAGGTATTCTTTGTGAGGACCAAATGTCCTCGTAAGTATAGCAATACCAATAAATGTTGACAATGTTTTGGTCACCATGAGGAAAAGAGCTCATAAATCACACCGAATTAATAATTTTGAAATTGCAGAATGTTTCCTGTGAGGATTGGTTTAGGGGTAGGGGATAGAATTTGCAGTTAACAGAAAGAAAAAATCATTAAATCTAATCACTAGTCCCCATAAAGACAGCTGTGCAAGTGTGTGTGCGAGTGAGAGAGAAACTTACATTTCTGTGGTCCTTGTATAATCCTGATCTTTCCTCCATGATCTAAACTATAAAACATAATATATCACTATTTAATTTTGGGTAGTAAACTGAAAGTTGTTTTGTGTTTAAAGGGGTGGTCCAGAGTGTATTTTTAAGGCTTGGTTGTGTTTATAAGATGCAAAGCAATGTGTGCTCATGCCTCATTTGTACACAAATCACGTTATTTTTTCATATATCTTACTTTAATTATATACAGATACTCGGCTAGCATGAAAACGACTGTCATATTTCCTAGTTCCTCCAAAAGAACGCCCTCAAGAGGCTCTGAGTGGTCAGTTAACATAACCTGCTCTGATTCGTCGATTAGCTCCAAGTCACCAGGAAAAGTGTCATGCCCCCACAAGCTTTGTCTCTGCTGTGTAACTACTATAAGAGTAGCTGTTCGCTATATCAGTTTGAGCATGAATTAGACAGAAAATGACACAGAGGACACAGCTGAACCTCACGCCTGGTCTCTAAAATAAAATCTGACAAGTGTCTTACACATATATTCGAAAAAAGCATGTGTAAGTAATATGAAACATTAATCTTTTGCGAGTTTGTTATTTGAGATGTAGAACGCAGGGAAATTGGTGCATAGAGAGACACTGCGACGCTGGTGAAGATTGTGGGTGTTTACAGCGGTTTGACTGATAAATATGAATTTGTAGCTAAATTGTTAGCAGTGCCAAACAGCATGTCCCATTGTTTACACCCTTGTTTACTTCCTTGGTACAACATACCGGTAACGCTAGACACTGTGCATATAATAGATCAATATTACCAAATAAAAATACTTACAGGTTGTGGCTCACAATCCACAGCTTCTATTATGGTTGGAGCTGCTCCTTTGAGGAGTTTTAGACAAATCCAGCACTGAACTGAGAGAGATTCTGGAAGCTGTCCTTTGTCAAATGCTAGTGCTATGTTTTTTTTTTATAATTCTCTGTAACATAATTAAAATTAAATTGTAAGCCCTTCTCTCTTTGTAAGCCCTTCTCTCTTTGTAAGCCCTTCTCTCCAAATACTGAAACAGAAGAAGCTCTGTGAAATAGCATCGTTTGGACGGCATTTTAGCTTTCTCTGCTACATTACTGCACCTCTGGCCATGCATGTATTTTTTGTAGTCCCCAAACTTCATTCGCTGTAGGCTTTGCTAAGCTAACTCTGTAAAAGCCAAAGTCTTCCTTTGCATTGAACTTTGAGCACATTACATTCAGAGATGTTGTTTATGTTCACACAGCTACATTACACATCAACTAAAGTTTCAAATATGATATCGTAGTGGACCACCCCTTTAAATCTTGTCAAAAACAAAAAAGGAGCTAATGGTGGATATTGTCTGAATTTCATTTTAAACAGACATCACGCGACAGCAGTGCTTTTGTAAATGGGCAAATAATAATCTACCATTTTGTTTGATATATTTTATATATAACTGCTTCCTGCTTCGCTACTGTTCGGACGTCTTTGCCTACTGCTCCGCTCTCTGCTCACTTGCTTTTATATCTTAAACCCTAATTTTAACTTGAGCCTATCAGCACAGTGCTCAAACGACACAGCTTGAAGATCAGCATCGATTCTACAAACTTTCTGGAATATAGCTTTACTAACAAGAGGGGAATTATCGTCTAAACAATCCTCCCGCTACCAGCTATCAGCTGCTCACATTCCTGAGACGGGAAAACACGGCTGTGAAAATGCCTCTGGATTGGATTAATTCAGATTCTCACTGCTGTACAAACTGCCACAAACTTCTACAAAAGATTGCAGTTCTTGAAACAAAGTTACTTGCGATCCAACCAGAACTGCAGCGTCATTGTGGACGCTCACAGCAAATAGCCGGTGAGTCCCATAAATCTATTCCTACCACTATTTCGAGCACTGAAAAACAGATTAAAACTGTGGAAAATTAGTATTGGCATAAACAAGGTGCGAGACCAAAGGGTACTCGTGGGGTCAGATCATATGCTGCCGCATTAGCGTCCTCTACCCCAAATACAGCTCGGACTCAAATACAGCTTGAGAACAGATATGAAGTATTGAGTAATATGGGTGAAGAATCCCCAAATGCAGTCAGACAGAGATCGCTTGACTCAGCAGCTAACTCTGCATGGAACAGAGGCTCAAGGCCGACTAGACAGCGGCATTCTGCTCCGATCGCACCTGAGATAAGAACACTAGTTGTAGGAGATTCAATAATCAGGAATTTTAGGAGCAAATCTACAATGACATACTGCTTCCCTCATGCAACAGTTTCTGATGTAAACAAAGAACTTAAGGAAATTCTGAAAAAGCACAAGACTGCAAAACGGATTATCATCCATGTGGGGAAGAATGATATTCGGAAGGAACAGTCAGAACTGCTCAAGAGAGATTTCTGTGAGCTCTTGGAAACAGTTGAAAGAGTGAAAATTCAGCCGTTCATCAGTGGACCACTCCCTGCAAGAGGGACAAATATGTTTTCACGGCTTCTTAGTCTAAATGTATGGCTGCAGAAAGCATGTAACAGGAAAGGACTGAATTTTATTGACAACTTCAATCTCTTCTGGAACCAAAGACAACTGTTGACATCAGACGGCTTTCACCCAAACAAACTTGGTGCAAAGGTGCTAAAGGACAATATCTTTTTCTCCCTTCATCATCCATCAGCTGTGTGTGCCACTGACCTCAATCCAAATGGCACATACACACCTAGCATCTGTCCGGATGACCACAGGACCTCAAATCAGCTCCCGAGTGGACTTGGGGCTGATGCATCACCCAAGGACAGTGATAACGCTACGCAGCCAAAACACCCACTGTTGATAGAGACACTATCGCTGGCCCTCTGCTCAACACAGACAGACTGTGACGCATCAGAACAGCATCATGTCTTGTCACTAAAAAATGATCCTCAGGAAAACACCCAGGAAAACATATTTCAGCACCCAGAAACTCCAGAGCCACAGCCTCTGTCACCAGACACGTTCTCATTATCATCTTGCTCGCCTCTCTTGGGTTTCTCAAAAAAGATGGAGGAACTGGTGCATGCTGGAACTAAACTTTCACACTCTATTGCCACAAGCCCCCAGTTACCAACCAAAAAGCGGCCTGCTCCACAACCACCTCTGAGCCCACCTGGAAGAGCCCTCCGACATTTGCCCCACCGCCAGGGCCCAAACAACAACGCACCATCTTCAGCTGATGAACAAAACTGCTCTCCATGATGTATCTCGGGTGCCTGCTTAGATAACAGTGTCTTTATCAGATGTTTACAGAACAAGCAGGAACCCAGTGTGCCTGTAGCTTTCTCTACACAGATATGTGTTGTATTACGTGACAGAAAACCGAAGACTTTTTCAGGCCGTATAGCAAATCACTCAAATCTTGTGTCTATTAAATATAAATCTGAGACTACTGTAGCAAAAACAGCTAAAACTGTTAAGTTAGCACTTTTAAACATCCGATCACTCAACAATAAGTCACTTTTAGTTAATGATTTTATCAGCTCAAATTGCCTTGATTTTATGCTTTTAAATGAAACTTGGCTAGATGACAGCTGTAGTGCAGCAGTTCTGAATGAAACAGCTCCTTTAAACTTTGACTTTTTGAGTGTTTGCAGAGCCAATAGGAGAGGTGGAGGCATTGCTGCCCTGTTTAAAGATGTCTATGAGTGTAAACAAGTGTCATTTGGTGACTTTTTGTCTTTTGAATATCTGAGTATAGCACTGAAAGGTGCTCCACGTATCTTACTGATCATTATCTACAGACCTCCAAAATATTCTCCAACTTTTATTGATGATTTTACAGAGCTGTTATCATTAGTAACCTCTGAATTTGACTATTTTACCATTGCTGGGGATTTTAATATTCACATTGATAATCCAGAAATCAATGCTGTAAAAGAACTGATGACTGTTTTGAACACTTTTGATCTGACTCAGCATGTTCAAGGACCCACACACAATCGTGGACACACTCTTGATCTACTTATAACTAAGGGTTTACACATTTCATCAACTGTTGTTAAGGATGTTGCACTATCTGATCATTTCTGTATTTTCTTTGACATATTGATCACTCCAGCTATTAAAGACAGATCTGTCTCTGTCAGAAAGAGATGCATAAATGAGAACACTAATGAGCAGTTTATGAAGACCATATCGCTAGCACCAAGTATATCTGCAGACTCTGTTGATTCTCTCCTTCATTTTTTTAACTCTAAAATTAAGAATGTCATAGATGACATTGCTCCTGTTAAAGCCAAGAAGATAACTAGCAGGCAAAGGGGATCTTGGACTAGGTCCCCAAGAATACAAATGACGAAAAGACAGTGCAGAAAAGCTGAGCGTATGTGGAGAAAGACGAAACTAGTAGTCCATTATAATATCTATAAAGACAGTCTTCGTGCTTTTATTATGGAACTAAAAACTGCTAGGCAGACTTTCTTTTCAAGCCTTATAAACAGCAACGTAAACAATGCTCGTAAACTCTTTGCAACAATAGAGAAACTCACAACCCCCCCCAGTCGGATTCCCAGTGAGCTACTCTCTGAAAGCAAATGTAATGAGTTTGCCCATTTCTTTACTGACAAGATCAATAATATCAGAAAGGCAATCAGCTCATCCAATCAGCCAAGTTGTGTCGAAGTCAGACTAGCTCAACCACAACTTAAGAAATCAGACATTATGTCCGATTTCATGGCAATTAATGGCAAAATCTTAGAAGAGATCGTGCAAATTATGAAAACATCAACCTGCAGTCTTGACACGCTCCCCACATCATTCTTTAAAACGGTGTTGACCTGCTTAGAAATGGATCTTCTAAAAGTGGTAAATGCTTCACTTCTCTCAGGGATTTTTCCTAACTCACTTAAAACTGCAGTTGTTAAACCCCTCTTGAAGAAGAGCAACCTAGATAACACCATATTGAGCAATTACAGGCCCATCTCGAATCTCCCTTTCATTGGCAAAATCATTGAAAAAGTTGTTTTTAACCAGGTTAACAAGTTCTTAAACTACAAGGGGTGTTTGGACAATTTTCAATCTGGTTTCAGACCACATCACAGTACAGAGAGCGCCCTTATAAAGATAATCAACGACATCCGCCTAAATACAGATTCAGGCAAACTAACAGTGCTGGTACTGCTCGATCTCAGTGCCGCATTTGACACTGTCGATCACAGCATACTTTTGGATAGGCTGGAAAACTGGGTTGGGCTGTCTGGGACGGTCCTCAAATGGTTTAGATCTTACCTTGAAGGGAGAGGTTACTATGTCAGTATAGGTGACCATAGGTCGAGGTGGACACCCATGACATGTGGAGTCCCACAAGGCTCGATTCTGGCACCACACCTGTTCAACCTTTATATGCTCCCTCTGAGCCAAATAATGAGAAAAAAACAAATCTCCTACCACAGCTATGCTGATGACACTCAGATCTACCTAGCCTTACTGCCTAATGACTACAGTCCCTGTGACACCCTCTGCCAATGCATTGATGAAATTAACAATTGGATGTGCCAAAACTTTCTTCAGTTAAACAAAGAGAAAACTGAAGTGATTGCGTTTGGGAACAGAGATGAGGTTCTCAAGGTGAATGCGTACCTTGGCTCTAAGGGTCAAACAACAAAAAATAAGGTCAAGAATCTTGGTGTGACTCTGGAGTCAGATTTGAGTTTCAATAGTCATATCAAAGCAGTTAGTAAATCAGCATACTATCATCTCAAAAACATTGCAAGAATTAGATGCTTTGTTTCCAGTGAAGACTTAGAGAAACTTGTTCATGCTTTTATCAGCAGCAGGGTGGATTACTGTAATGGCCTCCTCACTGGCCTCCCCAAAAAGACAGTCAGACAGTTGCAGCTCATCCAGAATGCTGCGGCCAGAATTCTGACCAGAACCAGGAAATCAGAGCACATCACACCTGTCCTCAGGTCTTTACACTGGCTCCTAGTTACATTCAGAATAGATTTTAAAGTATTATTACTGGTCTATAAATCACTAAATGGCCTAGGACCTCAATACATTACAGATATGCTGACTGAATACAAACCTAACAGATCACTCAGATCTTTAGGATCAAATAAACTAGAAATTCCAAGAGTTCAGTCAAAGCAGGGTGAATCGGCTTTCAGCTACTACGCCCCTCGCTGCTGGAATCAGCTTCCAGAAATGATCAGATGTGCTCCAACATTAGGCACGTTCAAATCAAGACTGAAAACACATCTGTTTAGCTGTGCCTTTACTGAATGAGCACTGTGCTACGTCCGACAGATCGAACTACTATGTTTTTCTCTTCTTTTTAATTATTTTATAACATTTTATCAGCTTTTATTTTATTTTATTTTTATTTTTACCATTTCTATTATTTGTTTTTATTTCTCTTATACTTGTTTCTTTTATTCCTGTTTATGTAAAGCACTTTGAATTGCCACTGTGTATGAAATGTGCTATATAAATAAACTTGCCTTGCCTATATCTATTTATATTCTATATATACACTGATATCTTCTTCACATAATACATATTTGCAATGTAACTACAGAAATCTCATTTGTTCAAATACTGAGGTACTCTGCTTTATTCCCCATCATTAGGATAAACATAATATCTTTAATTTAGACTTATCTCTGATCTCTTTCTAAAGCAACAAGCTGTCTTTCAATGTCTTTGATCTATACAGATAGGTATCTATGTATATAAATCCATTAATTTATATTACGCCTTTGTTTGATCACACACGACAAGTTGTTTGTTAGTGTTGAACATACTTAAGTGTGTTTAGTCTGTAGTTTGGATCAGAGATTAGCTCGGCTAATGATTGTCCAGGTTGATTGTAGCTCATATCCAGCTCTCTCAGGTGTGAGGGGTTTAATCTCAGAGCTGAAGCCAGGAAACAACAGCCTTCCTCTGTCACCATACAGCCAGATAATCTGCAAATCCACACAACACTCAATATTATAGGAGACAAACACTCAATATTATATGAGACACACACTCCTTATTATATAAGAACAACTAATTCATTACAGGTTTTCAGAACCCTGTAACCAGTGTCGGGCAATAACGCGTTACTAGTAATGCAATATTGTAACGGCATTACTTTTGACAGAAACTAATACTGTAATCCATTACTTTTTAAATATATTAACTGTTATCGTTACAATATGATACTTTTGTCCGTTACTTGGTAATTAATTTTGGCTGCAGTCCAGCCCACATCTTCTTGTTTACAGTTGCGACGCATTATTGGCGACCAACCAACCACCGTAAAGAAGACGCGTCATGTTGACGAGTCAATACTACCTGGAAGCAGCCTTTATGATGCAAGCTGAGATTGTGTCTGACATTGCATCTCCGAGCGCACTAAATGGAGCTAGTGGAGCTAGCTAATGGAGCTAGTGACGTCACTGTGATAGGTAGGGTTATGGGTGGGGTTAGGTGAGCACATTTAAAAGCATTAGATGCAGCTCAGATTGCATCTGCACAGAGTTTGCAGCCAAACCCCTCTCAACCAAGTACCACAGGAGAGACTGGGTGCGCGCAAAAGAGGCCAAGTGTGCTCACTAAAGAGGTAGACGAGTATGTGCGCGAGAGCGACCGAGAGATTATTAACGTTACTATTACTAATTACTATTACTAATACTACTATATTTGTTGTTTCAAATAAATAAGCACACATTTGTTATCTGTATAACAAAATGGTTTAGTTTAGTAGACACGGTGACACATTTATGTTATTTTTCAGGATACGCTTTTTAAATGTATAGTGTTGCATTGCTCAGAAAAATGCTGTGATTTATTTTTCTTATTGTTAAACATTTTTTAATCGCTGTTATACGACAGCAGATTTTGCACTTTAAATATACACAACTAACTTTCCATAAGTTGTTGACATACCACTCTTAATTTGTGGTAAGCTTGAAAACAGCTGTTATGTTTTTGTTTTGTTTAAAATTCATAAAATGTATGGTTGTTTATAATAGCAGTTTTTGGTGCAGAGTTTCACCAAATTGATTCTGAATGATAATTCAGATTAATTTCATTTATTTATTTCATAAAGGTTTTGTGTTTGTTGTATATTCTCACCCTTTTCATACTCAAGCTGTGAAAGAACATGTTTAGGGGTTAAATACAACAAGTTTCAAGATGCTGAAAACATTCGTTTTTGCTTTTTTGGTTTTGAATATATTATTCAGCTATATTATTCATTCGTTCACTTTTTTTCTCGACTTTATTAATCTGGTGTTGCCACAGCGGAATGAACCGTCAATTTATCCAGCATATGTTTTACGCAACAGATGCCCTTCCAGCTGCAACCCATCACTGGGAAACATCCATACACACTCATTCACACACATACACTACTGACAATTTTTCTAACACAATTCACCTATACCACATGTCTTTGGACTAGTGGGGAAAACCGGAGCACCTGGAGGAAACCCACGTGAACACGTGGAGAACATGCAAACTTCTCACAGAAACGCCAACTGACCCTGACGAGGATCGAACCAGTGACCTTCTTGTTGTGAGGCCGTGCTGCCCCAATCAGCTATATTATTCAACTGAATATATTATTCAAAACTGTAAAGCTAAACATTTTCCAGGCAGCACTTACGTGATGTTATAAGGGCACTAATGGGAGCATTCTTTGGAAAAGTAACTCAAAAATTATTTTTTACAGTAATGCATTACTTTTTGGTGTAAGTAATCTATAAAGTAATTGAGTTACATTTTGAATGAAGTAAATAGCAACTGTAACTAGTTACTATTTTTCAGTAACTAGCACAGCACTGCCTGTAACGCTGTTTTAAGTAAAAACTCACTGACCTAGTGTCAATTTTCCTGCAAATCATTGATACCAGGACTAGCTATTTTAGCCCCCTGTATATTTTTGTCCCCATTTTCTGTTTAATGCTAAAGATAATAGTTTTAATAACTAATTTCTAATTATAACATATTTCTATTATCTTTGCCATGATGACATGACATCGTATAATGATGGTTTGGTTTTGTAAACCTTCAAAAAAATTGCTTAAGGGGGCTAATAGTAATAGTATTGACCTTAAAATGTTTTTTAAAAAATGTTTCTAGCCAAAATAAAACAAGTAAAACTCTAGAAGAAAAAGTATTATAAGAAGTACTGTGAAAAATTTCCTTACTCTGTTAAAAATCATTTGGGAAACACGTGAAAAAGAAAAAGAACTGTCAAGCAACAGCCAGGGGTGTATATTTGTACATTAACATATTCAAACACAATCAGAATCAAGGGATGTAACTACCAATGTATAATACAATAAACTGCTGAAGCTTGCCAACAACAAAGATGATTAGGAATTTGAAAAAAATATATATTATTATTCTTACCTCAGTATCTCCAGTTGACAGTGTGAGCTCTTCAGTCCATCAGAGAGCAGCTTTACTCCTGAATCCTGCAGGTCATTATTACTCAAGTCCAGCTCTCTCAGTGAGTTTGAGGATAGTAGAGATGAAGACAAACTTTCACAGCACTGATCAGTGAGATTACAGCCAGCAAGTCTAAAACACATGATGACACATGATTTAATAAAGGAGACTGTGGGTTAAACCATTGTTTTCCGTTGATGAAACTCATGACGTGACTAAGATTGTATTTTGAAATCTAAATATAGACAATTAAATCTAATTCATTCAGATGCTGACATATAGGTTCCTGTAGCTCCACTGTGAATTTAGTGCAGTTAGTGGCATATTAATCAAATATAAATACTGAAGTTTCAATACATGTCAAATACATACTTAACATAGCAGGAATATCCACTCCTCAGTACTTACAGTACATATATTATTTTGTTGACAGAAAAGAAACAAAGAACTTCTTTAAGAAAACAGGCTAAAGCAAAAAACAAGTCTTCAGACACACTGTAGTGTGCAGTAATATTACAAACACCCAGGAGATCAAGAGTAGAGAGCATCTTAAGTAAATCTAAGTTTAGATTAATCTAAGCCAGGGATGTCAAACTAAATTCTTGGAGGGCCGCAACCCTGCAGTTTAGTTCCAGCCCTGCTTCAACACACTTACCTGTATAGGTTTCAAACAAGACTGAAAGACTTAATTAGTTTGATAAGCTGTGTTTAATCAGGGTTGGAACTAAACTGTGCAGGGCTGTGGCCCTCCAGGAGTTTGACATCCCTGATCTAAGCAATCTAAAGTAAAGCCTTATTTTTTCTCGCCTCAGTATCTCCAGTTGACATTGTGAGCTCTTCAGTCCATCAGAAAGCAGCTGTATTCCTGAATCCTGCAGGTTATTTTGACTCAGGTCCAGATTTCTCAGCGAGTTTGGTGATTGTAGTAATGAAGATAAATGTTCACAGAACTGAGCAGTAGGATTACAGCCTGCAAGTCTATAACACAGGATGAAACATCAGAATTCCATTTAGCAGACATTTTTTGTCCAAAGCAGCTTACAAATGAGGAGGCATTAAGTGACTCAATATGAAGAGGCAACTCACACAAGAAGTGCTACTTATACAAGATATTGACATTACTGAAATAAGGAAAGGGAAAAGGGAAGCTTATTATTATTATTATTATTATTATTATTAAGTATTTAGTATTTATTTGAGTTGCCATTTGAGTAATACCAGTTAGTTTAGCAGTCCGTGTGGGATTGGGAAGATCGTTTCACCAGCAAGGAACAGTGAATGGAAAGGTTCTAGAAAGTGATTTAGAGCCTATTTCTGATGATACCGCAAGACGCCACTCACTTACTGATTCTATGCTCCTGGAGGGGATGAAGACTTGCAGAAGCAAGAAGGAGGTAAGACGGTGTAGAGCCAGTGACTGTTCTGCAAGCCAGCATCAATGATTTGAACTTGATGCAAGCTTTAACAGGTAACCAGTGCAGGGAGACAATGAGAGGAGTGACATGGGCCCTCTTGGGCTCATTTGAGGAGATTTAAGCATGCAAGAGGGTCCAGCTAGAAGAGCTTGGACCAGAAGTTGTGCATCATGCTCAATTATGAAGTGTCTGATTTTTCCAAGATGTCCTCGCTGCAGCCTGCAGCTTGAATACGTAAGCGATCAGCAACTACGTAGTGGACCTTGTACCGCCCACTAAGGTTATGCCCATGCTACTGTGACGATTGGGTTTTGGGTAGGCTGAGGTATAGGCGATCGTCAACTACGTCGTGAACCTTGTACCGCCCACTAAGATAAGGTAGCGCCCATGCTACTGTGATGATTGGATTTAGGATAGGAAGGTGTAGGCAATCGTCAACTACATAGTGGACCTATTACCACCCACTAAGGTAACGGCCATGCTACTGTGACGGTTAGGTTTAGAGTAGGGGGTGTTGTATGTGATCGTCAACTACGTAGTGTACCTTGTACCACCCACTACGGTAATGCCCATGCTACTGTGACAGTTAGGTTTAGGGTAGGGGGAGGTGATCGTCAACTACATAGTGTACCTTGTACCACCCACTACGGTAATGCCCATGCTACTGTGACAGTTAGGTTTAGGGTAGGGGGAGGTGTAAGTGATCTTCAACAACGTAGTGTACCTTGTACCACCCACTACCGTAATGTCCATGCTACTGTGACAGTTAGGTTTAGGGTAGGGGGAGGTGTAGGTGCTCGTCAACTACGTAGTTGACCTTGTACTGCCCACTACGGTAATGCCCATGCTACTGTGACAGTTAGGTTTAGGGTAGGGGGAGGTGTAGGTGATCGTCAACTACGTAATTGACATTGTACCGCCCACCAAGGTAACACTCATGCTACTATGACAGTTAGGTTTAAGGTAGGGGGAGGTGTAGGTGATCGTCAACTACATAGTGTACCTTGTACCACCCACTATGGTTATACCTATGCTACTGTGACAGTTAGATTTAGGGTAGGAGGAGGTGTAGGCGATCATCAACTACTTAGTGGACCTGGTCAACTACGTCATCAAGCTGCAGGCTGCAGCGAGGACGGTCTCGATCTTTCTGGTGTTGTATAGTGCAAATCTGCATGATTGTACAACGGGATATTTGAAGGAGAGCTTGTCATCAAATATAACCCTAAAATTAACTGAATTATGGGATAATGGTTGATGACCTCAGATGGATGGAGAAATGTTGAATAGCTAGAGTTGCAGGCAATACGAGAAGTTCTGTTTTTGCTGTAGGTGTTGATCTTTCATCCATGCTGAGATATCCTCCAGGCAGAACAAGATCCATGCAGCCATCATCTGGCTGAAATGAATGGTAGAGATGAGTGTTGTCAGCATAACAGTGATAAAAGAAACCATGTGATCAGATGATGTGTCTTAGCAATGTGATGTAGATTGAAAATAGAAGTAGATCAAGAACTGATCCCTGTGGCCAGATGATGTACTTTAGATACCTCTTCTCTCCAGACAAGATCTGCTGGTGAGGTAAGAGTCCAACCAGCAGAGTAGGTTTCCAGTAATGCTCATTGACGAGAGGATGGTAAAGAGAGTCGAAAGATTTTACAATGAACTATTAAATAAAACAATGCATTCAAAAAACATCATAAGATAAAGTCATCTGTTCCGATTCCAGAGCCAGAGTCTTTGCAGTACTGATCATGAGTGAAGGGTTCAGTATCAAAGTCCCATCCAAACTTATGTAGTAACAAACTTACACAATCATATCATACACTGATTTAAAGATAAATTAACTAAATAAAACAAGCTAATTCTATAATCAAACACTTGCACAATGACAAACATCTTTGGGGACAATTAATGGACAATTAATTTTATTAGTTTGGCTTACGTTTCATTTATTATATGACGAGTGGATGTTTTATTTGCTATACTGCAATTAGTTATCAGGAGGCAAATTTAGTGTTTTGCTTCACTTTCCAGCACCAATAAAACATGATAGTTCTCTTCAAAAGCTTCTATTTAAATGTTTAATGATAATTAATATAAAAAAATGACACTTACAGAGCTTTTCGGCAGTTCGCAATGGCTGGTATCAGTCTCCTTCTGCCCTCATCTGATGTGTTGTATTTCTTCAGATCAAACTCATCCAGCACCTCTGATATCAGAAGCATGTAGGCAATTGTAGAGCAGTGAGATGGAGAGAGTTTCTTTACTGAGTGATTATGTGATTTCACAAACTCCTGAATCTCTCTGTACAGAGTCTGATCCTTCATTTCCAGCAGACAGAGGAACAGATTGATGCATCTGTCAGCTGAGAGATGTTCATCACCTTTGATTTGGACTTTGATATATTGTGTGATTCTCTTAATGATCTCTGAACTGTTCTCTCGGTTTGGCAGTAGATCCTGTAAGAGTCTCTGATTGGACTCCAGTGAGACACCCAGCAGAAACCTCAGGAAAAGATTCAGATGTCCATTTTCACTCTGTAAGGATTCATCAACTGCTGCATTTAGTAGATCATAAAAACTAATTTCACTCTGATCTTCTTCATACAGAAATAATTTTAAACACTCCACATTTTTGACTATGTAAGAGTAAAACACAAAGAAAGCAGCGAGAAACTCCTGAAAGGTCAGATGTACGAAGCTGTAGACTTTCCTCTGATGAATCACAGATTCCTCCATAAAGATCTCAGTGCAAATCCCAGAATACACTGCAGCATCAGTGATGTCTATGCCGCTCTCAATCAGGTCCTCTTCATAGAACATCACATTGCCCTTCATCAGCTGATTGAAAGCCAGTTCAGCAAGTTTCACAATCATGTCTCTGCTGGACTTCAGGAGTTTCTCTGGATCTCTCTCTTCATACTTCTGGTTCTTCATGTTGATCTGAGTCAGCAGGAAGTGGATGTACATTTCAGTCAGAGTTTGAGGGATTTCTGCTTTGTCACCTTCATTCAGGAGCTTCTGAAGCACAGTGGCTGAGATCCAGCAGAAGACGGGTATGTGACACATGATGTGGAGGCTTCTGGATCTTCTGATGTGGGAGATGATTCTTCTGGCTTGATCCACATCACTGATTCTCTTCCTGAAATATTCCTCCTTCTGAAGCTCATTGAATCCCTGAATTTCTGTCAGACGGTTGATGTATTTTGAGGGGATCTGATTGGCTGCTGCTGGTCTGGAGGTGATCCAGATGAGAGCAAAGGGAAGCAGATCTCCTCTGATGAGGTTTGACATCAACACAGCCACTGATGAAGACTCATTCACATCACTAACTCTCTCAATGTCTGAAAACTTCAGTGGGATTCTGCTTTCATCCAGACCATCAAAGATGAACACGACTTTACACTCCTCATACATCTCTGAGCCCAGATCTTGAAGTTCAGGATGAAAGTCCAGCAGAAGTCTGTGAAGACTGTACTGATGATCTTTAATCAAGTTCAGCTCTCGAAATGGAAGCACAAACATGAAATCTACATCCTGACTGGCTTTTCCTTCACTCCAGTCTAGAATGAACTTCTGCACAGAGACGGTTTTTCCAATTCCAGCGATGCCTTTAGTGAGAACAGTCTTTATTTGGTCTTTCTCCTCATGCTCTGGTTTATTGAAGGGTTTAAAGATGTCATTGCAGTAGATTGGAGTGTCTTGTGTTCTGGCTGTTTTCTCCATCTGTAAAACCTCATGTTCTTCATTCACTCCATCACTCTCTCCTTCTATGATGTAGAGCTGTGTGTAGATGCTGTTCAGAAGGGTTTGATTCTCTTCTGGTTTGATTCCCTCAAATAATCTCTCATACCTGATCTTCATGTTGGTTTTGTGCTGGTATTTGACTCTCTGACTGATACTATGATAGTCAGAGTCAGTCCAGGTTAGATGCAGCATCACTGATCTGATAAACAAAGACTGCATTAAATATTTTAAAAGTTTAATTAGGATGCATTAGTAGATATATATACTGTACTTTGGGTTCCGCCCTTTGAATCTGCTTTCAAAACATTCAGTGACAACCTCTACCTGACCTTATCTCAAATAAATATTAGAGCTGCACAACATATAATGTCCGCATTAATATTGCAATGAGCATCCACAATAGTCACATCCCATGTTCAATGTTGGTAATAGATTATATTTGATCAGCTACAAAATTAAGAACACTTGAAATGACGCTACTAGCTCTATTGAGTTTATGTGTCTGAGTCCCCGTTTACACCTTCCATCCACACTATTCCGGCGTTATCGAGCCCCGAAAATAGAGCGTTTTGAGAACGCTGCTGCTCCGTGTTAGTGTGGATGGGGTAAATGGAGACATCTCAAAACCGAGGCGTGGCTCCAGAGATTGCGTTTGATTGTGGCTTTTCCTCACTATTAAGAATACAAAGTTCAGTCTTGCATTCTTTTCTTGTAAGTTCAGACTTCAGATATGGAAAACAAACTACCGAGGACACGTCTGTAAATCTTTAAAGGGAACAGTGTAATTTACAACATCATTTACATCACTCTGGCTATGTTGTTTCACTATCTTAACAATAAAGTGAAAACCTGATATAAAAAAAAAATGCCAATTTTCATTTTGATATTAAGTTAACAGACACCAAAAATGTTGAGGCATGGTGTAGCTACATATTTATATGACCGTAATCTTCATTGTATGCATATTTATAAAAAAACAGAGGCTATAAAATAACTGTCTTTTTTAATTTTCTTCGAAAAATACGAAACATACCCTCTCTTTTGCTGAATATCAGTTTTAATAATCCATAATGGCCATTATAAAAATATAACATACAATACGTTTATACAATATAGGAAATAAAGGCAAGCAATCAGTCAAATGTGCAGAATCAGTGTATGTGGTTATATAAATTAATATATTAACTTATCTTTGTGCTTAGCCAAAACATGTTACCTGAGAATAAATTCAAAAGACCAAAGAGTCGTGTGATAGAGACAAGATGAGTTTAATATTACGTTTAACAAATATTGTGTGATGAAATCCAGCGGTAGATCCTTGATGAACTGTCTGACGTGCACTGCTCTCACCTGGGAGGTGTGCTCAAAGCAACCGCTGACTGCCTGGAGCCCAGACCTCCGTATATGCTGCAGTGCATGCCAGAGTGTGTGTGGTCACGTGTTGTGCGTTTTCAGCGGTATAGTGTGGACAAAGAGTTGTTTAGAAACGCTCAGTAAAACGCCAATGTGGATGCGAATCCTTTTCATTCTTAAATGTTGTTTTAAAGAGCCCATATTATACATGAAATAGGGTCATATGTAGGTTGTAAGGGTCTCCAACAACAGTCTAATATGCATGCAAGGTCAAAAAACACTTTGATGGTCTTATAATCTGCATTTATTTTTACCTAATTATCCCAGCGACTCCCATATGAATCGTTCAGCAATTCATTTGTTCCCAACCCCCTCCTCAGCGCAAAGCTAATCTGTACTGATTGGACCGATGACAGCCTGCTGCGATTGGTCGACAACACTGACAGGCTTCAGCACGAGACAGAGTGAAATGCCCAGCTGGTAATCAACTATATAAAATTAGTCACAGTGCACACACGCTTCATAGTGTAAGGCTTTTCACACACACACACACACACACACACACACACACACACACACACACACACACACACACACACAACCCTCCTCGGAAGAACTGGGGAGATCGACGCGAGTCTCCTAGCCACTTTACCTGCTCTTTTTCTCTCCCTCTCTCTCTCTCTCTCTCTCTCTCTCTCTCTCCCTCACACACACACACACACACACACACACAACGCTCCTCAGAAGAACTAGGGAGAGCGACGCGAGTCTCCTGTCTCCTAGCTTCTAGGCGTCACACACTCACGCTGCTTTTTCTCTCTCTCTCTCTCTCTCACACACACACACACACACACACACAAACACACACACATCACGTTCCTCCTCAGAACTAGGGAGATCGACACGAGTCTCCTGTCTCCTAGCTTCTAGGCGTCACACACTCGACCTGCTTTTTCTCTCTCTCACACACACACACAAACACACACACATCACGTTCCTCCTCAGAACTAGGGAGATCGACACGAGTCTCCTGTCTCCAAGCTTACGATGGCCATAGCAACGACAAACGGCAGTGGAACGCGAGCTCACAAAAGCATTTAACGTTAAATGCGTAAACAAAGCGGCACGCGTCGCGTTTTCAACGTGGCTTACATGCGATAAGAGAATATAAAGAGTAACCGCGTGTACTGTACCAGGTTAACAAGTAACAAAACACAATAAATACATAATTTAGAGTTAACGAGGCAACAATTTTAATCGCACTTACTTACACTAGTGAATAAACCTCAACCACTGACTCTTCACAGTTTCATCTTTGGGTAGAGACTGTCAATATTATCCATCTGAGCACAGCGTGACTTTATTCGACCGGCGGTGTCTGTGTGTGTGCGTCTAGTGTTTTTTCTGTGTTAGTGGGCGGGGCCGCAGGTTTCAAATCTCCCTGGTTTGCGCGCGTAACTACTGGCGAGGCTTGTGTTTCGTGGCTGCGTCATCGCGAAACACCTAATGACTCGTTATCAAGACGACTCGTTTGAAGCACTATGAGTCGACTCTTTTATAGATGAATCAATAGTTTTAAACACTGTACACTTACAGATTTAAGCCTTAGCTGGATATTTCACTTCACTTAGAGCTGTGTTACACACTACATGGAAGGGCATTTTCAAAAACCCATAATATGGGCTCTTTAAAACTAAAATGTGTTAGTGTAATCGGGGCTTGAGACTGCATGTCTCAGCTTGCTTGTGCAAGTCTGCAGTCAGATACTATTGGAGATTCGTCGAGTCATTTCAGAGTTTAACCATAATAAAGTAAAGGTTTATAATTGTATTACATGTGTTTTTAAGTTAGTAACTCTGTAAGCATTTCAAAAAAGTTTGCAAGAATTTGTACTGTTTCTAACTTTAATAAAGATCAATTTTACTTTAATTAATTCTACAAAAGAGAGATTTTGACTCTCACTTAATAAAAAGTGTTAGTTAGACCCTCCAGAAATCCATTAACCCCTGTTAATTTTATATTTATCTTTGCTCTGTTATATTTATCTACACAGGTACACAGGTATATTATATGCATGATTCACTCCCCTATAAAATCATTCCCTCATCAATCTAAATTAATGAATTATTTCAAAATAGAGCTGTTCAAGTCATCTGGTGAATTTGTATTCATATCGCAATACATATTACAGAAAAAAAATATTGCAGTGTTTGATTTTTCCAATATCGTATACGCTTATTTCACACGGCCGCCATTTTAAAACACGAAATCGAGGCTGCGGTGGGAAGAAACTTGGAAGTATAGGATCAGCACTGTAAACATTGCAGCAACATGCTGTGTACTATGAACTGCAATTTCAAAGTGCAGATATGGTGTAAACATCACTTTATTATCATTCAGTTACGTTTAATTTAAATAATTAAAAGCAGATTGGCATCAAACTAAATCACAATCTCTTTAAGAGTAATACGATTAAGTGTCCTCCCAGGCTTCAGCTCATTGCACCAGGTAAACACCGTGACAATGCTTCTCTGCTTCAGCCTAAGTAACCTGGTAAATGATAAGACAATGCAGTCCTCTGTAGCACACCCTCGTGTTGTCTGTAATAGTGTTGTCCCAGTACTGTTTGAACACATCAATTTCCTGCAAACCTTTATGTGCTTCTTAAACAGTGCTTATTTGCCATTGTATTCACCGGTGCTCAACAGAAATGACTGTGATTGGCCTTGAAGGTCTTCAGTTCACCACCCTTCACCAAGTGCAAACACAGATACTCAGATACTGTAGCGTTTTAAGTGAAGTTTCATAAACTAATTTCGAGAGGAGCATGTGATATAATTGAGCACGTCTGGCCACTCATCTGTAATCAGTAATAATCCAATCAGAGTGATCCTAGTTTACTATAAATGGATAATTTTCTCCCTACTGCTCTATCTTCGTTTGGAAGAATCCCCCCTCCACCCCATCTCCTCCTTTTCCTCCCTTTTCTAAAGGGGGAGCTCTCGAGACCTACCTGATCTCGGATCTCCTGATATGCTTATTGACCGGGCGGGAGCCCCGGGCTCAAATATCTCAGAGCTCAGGGTTCTCTCCCGGGACAGCATGCCAAACCTGCTTTATACGCCAAGCATATCTAAGTGGGAACTCTTGAAAGCCGGAAGATCAGTCAAGTCATCAGCGGATTGCTCATCTGTGTTTGCACTCGGTAAACAGTGTTGAAGTGCGGTGAACTGATGATCTTCACGGCCAATCACAGTCATTTCTGTTGAAAACTGGTGAATACTATGGCAAATCAGCGCAGTTTAAAAATGCAATCAACAACACTTAAATTTTAGCGGGAAATGTATGTTTTTTTTTAAATAAATTTCAGTACCGAAAATCAATGTCGTGACAAGTTTAATATAGTCAAAGATTCAATTCATTAAGTTGTGTTTGATAAATGGCATCTAAAACGTGTGTTTGGGAAAGAAAACGTTAGCTAACTAGTGCCATTTCACCCTAACTTAGCTGAAAATGAGGTCTGAAATCCCTTTATTTTCACTATCCACTCATAACGGATCTTCAGGTCACTCGAAAAGCAGTGAAATGATAAAAAACAAATGATTTCTTCCCACCGCAGCTTCGATTTCGCTTTTAAAATGGCAGCCGCATCAAATCAGTCTACAGCCCTAATTGATATATTGCAGAACATGGGCATGTTTCTTAGTTATAATGATGGATTATGAAATTCATTAGATTAATACTCACTCAAGGTCAGAGTTCACTGCCCCATCGGATAGATTAGGAGGGTGAATGATGGAATCATTACTCTTTACAGACACACAGCTGGGTTCTGGAGATGCTGCTTTATGAATAGCATCCTCTCTCTGTTCATACACACTCATTTTACAAAAAGTGCTACATCACACAAACAGACACACACACACACATGCACATTAATTTACAACAAACAGTTCATTTTCTTGTCAAAGATTTTCTATTATTTATTAGTTTATGCATATTTTTTAACACAATGCTTGAGAATAAATGCAGAAATGTTTGTGAAATCTACCTCAATCCATATAATGAAGGTAACAAAAGTCATTCAGCTCAGAAATCCATCCGCTCTCCGTATAGCAGCATTCAACTGAGCTGTTCTCAAAATTCATTCAAGTTTTTCCACTTAAAGTGTTTTTCTCTTTATGTTTTCTCTCTTTATCACTCTGTTATGTTTTTCCTTACGCAAAATGGAGTCTTGTTGACAAACTGGTCTGGCCAGGTTATACTGTTACCTGTAAGAAAGTAAAACAATGTTGGCTGAGTGTATAACAAACGCAAAGGTGGAACAGTTTCCTTCAACAGTTTCCAAATGCAAATTCAAAATGTAGCTGCAAGTAACCCCAAAATGGCTTGTTTACAATCATATGTCATGCGACTGACCAGATTTCATTAAGTTCTTAAATTTCCTTATGCTTTTACAGCCATGTAGGTGCATTTAGACATGTCATTTTTGTAAATGAGCCAGTTAGAGCTGATTATTTATTGATAATTATTGACATAGGCATTACAGAGATTCATTCAACACTGGTTTTGTTGTGAATGAGCAAAAAACGGGGACTAGTTTGCAAAATGTTTAATGGACAGTTTGAGCAACAGGAGTGCTTCTGGAGTCAAAGTGTTCAGTATAAACAGACCTACCATTTGATATTAACTTTGTGTACATGCACAACATTTTGTATAATACACAATTGATTACACACTCTAAAAATAAATGAAAGTAAATTGCCTCTAGTGGTCGTTTTCTTCGTTTTCTTTCGTTGATCTTCATTCTACCTTGGATAAACACACAGCTTGAACAATATAAACACAATACACTCACCAGCCACTTTATTAAGTAGCTTACTAGTACCAGTTTGGACCTCCTTTTGCCTTTAGAACTGCCTTAATCCTTCGTGGCATAGATTCAGCCTCATGCAGTTGCTGCAGATTTGTTGGCTGCACATCCTTATCCCCCGTTCAACCACATCCCAAAGGTGCTCTATTTGATTGAGCTCTGGTGATTGTGGAGGCCATTTGAGTACAGTGAACTCAATGGGCCCAAAGTGTGCCAAGAAAATATCCCCCACACCATTACACCATCACTAGCTGCCTGAACATTTGACAGAAGGCAGGATGGATCCATGCTTTCATGCTGTTTATGCCAAATTTTGAGCCTACCATCCGAATGTCGCAGCAGAAATGGAGACTCATCAGACCAGGCAACGTTTTTCCAAACTTCTATTCTCCAATTTTGGTGAACCTGTATGAATTGTAGCTTCAGTTTCCTGTTCTTAGCTGACAGGAGTGGCACCCTCCTGTGTGTGGTCTTCTGCTGCTGTAGCCCATCTGCCTCAAGGTTGGACGTGTTGTGCGTTCAGAGACCCTCTACTGCAGACCTCGGTTGTAACGAGTGGTTATTTGAATTGCCTTTCTATCAGCTCGAACCAATCTAGCCATTCTCCTCTGATCTCTGGCATCAACAAGGCATTTGCACCCACAAAACTGCCACTCACTGGATAGTCTCTCTTTTTCTGACCATTCTCTGTAAACTCTAAAGATGGTTGTGCGTGAAAATCCCAGTAGATCAGCAGTTTCTGAAATACTGAAACCAGACTGTCTGGCACCAACAACCATGCCACGTTCAAATCCCCTTTCTTCCCCATTCTGATGCTCAGTTTGATCTGCAGCAGATAGTCTTGACCATGTCTACATGCCTAAATGCATTGAGCTGCTGCCATGTGATTGGCTGATTAGAAATTTGCATTAAAAAGCAGTTGACAGGCGTGTCTAATAAAGTGGCCGGTGAGTGTATAAAGATATAAACTGAAAAATTTGCTTTATTTTAATTTTGCTAATGTTTGAAATACGTCTTTGACAACATTTTGTTACTAACAGTGTTAAGACACTGAGTAATTTATTTATTTATAATTTTTTAAACAGGTAAAGATTAAAAGATAATCGGGGCTGACTCAGCATGAATGCTGTTTTTCAGCAGGTTCCTGCACTGCAGGACGTAAAAACGACAGACATACTTGCCATCTCATCCATCAACACATGAAAATAGTACAAACAATGACCAAACATATAAAATAGAGAAAAGCAGGCTACTATCTCAGTGGCTACAGTGATAGTTGACCATCAGATGACGAGCATGGGATTTTTAAAAAAGTCTCAGTGTTGGTATTGTTTTTAGTTGCTGTGGAATCTCATTCCAGGCTTTTGTGAATACATAAAAGAAGAATCTCTTTGCATGAATAACAAATGAATAACAAAAAACTAAGACATTTTTATTTTTTTGTCTTTTATTAAAAATTTAATTTGTTAATATTTATTTCACAGCTGTAATGATTTGTAAGAAACAGGATAAAAAAAATTATCCGAAGAAAAATATCAGCGTACAATATAGACCATTGTAAGTTCTTTTACAAAGAAGAAAATGTCATTCATTCATTTTCCTTCAGCTTAGTCACTGATTTATCAGACGTTGCCACAGCAGAATGGACTGCCAACTATTCCAGCATATGTTTTATGCAGCAGATGCCCTTCCAGTCACAACCAGGTACTGGGAAACACCCATACACTCTCGTATTCACACACACATACACCTAATTTAGTTCATACATTTTATAGTACATGTCTCTGGACTGTGGGGGAAATTAGAGCACCCAGCAGAAACAGACACTAACAAGGGGAGAACATGAAAACTCCACACAAAAATGCCAACTGGCCCAGCCGGGACTCAAACCAGCGACCTTCTTGCTGTAAGGCAACAGTGCTAACCACTGAGTCACCGTGCCACCCAGAAGAAATATCAGATGTCACAAAAAAACACTGCTTTACCAGAAGAACAAACTCCAAACCCAACAGAGTGGTTTGGTGAAAATGGTGCTGAATGTGTGTCAGAGCCCATAGATAGTTCAGCTCTTTCTCTGTGGAAGCTGTTTAATTCCACATAGAGACACTGAACCATCAGAAAAAAAAACAATTCCAGCATAGAGTGTTTCAGTGAATTTGGTTTTAAATGTGTGTAAGTGTGTGAGTGTGTGCGTGTCAGAGACACTGTAGAAGGACAGAGTGCCAGCTGTCCGGTCCAGATACACTCCTGCTCTGTTAGAGCAGTGAGGGACATGTATTTCTGTGCTTTTGTCATTATGTCCAACAGTAAAACTGCCATTACAATAGATCACACTCCAGGACTTTTCATTAAATCCAAACAAACTATCATCACTCCATTCTTTCCTGCTTATACCATTATATACCACTGATATGGAAATGTTCCCACTCCATTCAGCCTCCCAGTAACAGCGTCCAGTCAGACTCTCTCTGGACAGAACCTGAAGACACTCATCAAATCTCTCTGAACGAACAGGATATGACCGCTTCTTCTTCACACGTGTCACCGTTCTGTTCCCCTCAGACAGAGCGAGTTTAGTGTGTGCTGTGTTTACATCCAATGTGAGATCACAGATATCTGAACAAAAGAAAAGAGATGATGAGGTGTACAGCTTATCACAACACAACAATTACTGTGAGTTTGTGTGTGTGAGATAGAGACCTACATTTCTGTGGTCCTGTTGTGATCCTGAAGTCTCCTCCATGATCCACACTATAACCAAATATGTGACACCTGTATAGTTTACATAATAAGGAAGAGGACACATGAGGAGGTCCACACCGGATGTGCCGCTCAGCGACGCGCCGCATCACACAATGCCATGCACTTTAGAATTCTAAACATAGATTTCTAATAGGGTACGCACACTGGCGCCACAAGTCGGCAGCTGTCCGCAGTGCTCAGCTACAACTCAGCACACTGTTCATATTTTTGCTCCACCACAGAGCGCCATCTGAATAGTTTCATTTTAAATAACTTTCGAATGTGTGCGTCTGGTGTACGATTTTTCCAACTGTCATGTGCATCCGGTGTGTGACCAGCTTCAGACAGACAAAAGTAAATATCTTAAAGAGCCCCTATTATACATTATAAATGGTCATATTTTGGTTTTGGGGGTCTCCAACAACATACTGATATGCATGCAAGGTCAAAAAACACTTTCATTGTCTTATAATATGCATTTATTTATACCTAATTATCCTAGCGACTCCCATATGATTAGTTCAGCGATTCATTTGTTCCCAAACCCCTCCTTAGCGCAAAGCTAATCTGCACTGATTGGACCGATGACCGCCTGTTGCGATTGGTCGACAGCGTTCAGCACGAGACAGAGTGAAATGCCGGGCACGACATATCAACAATATTGAAGCAGTCAGAGTGCAGAGTGTATGTGTGAGCATACCTGCCAACACTCCTGTTTTTCACGGGAGTCTCCCGTATTTCAGACCCATCTCCCGCCACCCTCCCATTTTGTTATTTCTCTCGGAAAAATCCCGTAATTTCATTTGAATAGATTCCTCACATAGACTCATTTGAAGCACTCTGAGTCGACTCTTTCATAAATAAATCAATAGTTTTAAACACGGTGCACTTTCAGATTTAAGCCTTAGCTGGATATTACTTCACTTAGAGCTGTGTTACACACTACATGGAAGGTCTTTTTCAAATACCCATAATAGGGGCCCTTTAAAAAATACACACAAGTAGTTCTTGAAATAATTACTGAAGTAAAAGTAATCATCTTAATAGTTACTTGATATATTTTACATGTCTGGGAGTGGCATCTTATAAATATCTAACTTATAAACATCTCCAAAATCTGCAAGGCTTCTTCCGGTTTCACAGTTCTTGTCAGGAATAAAGGGGTGGTCCAGAGTGTATTTTTAAGGCCTGGTTGTGTTTATAAGATGCAAAGAAATGTGTGCTCATGCTTCACTTGTAGAAAATCCTGGTATTTGTTTATATATCTTACTTTGATTGTATACAACTACTCTACTAACATGAAAACGTTTCCTAGTTCCTCTGAAAGGCCCGCCCTCAAAAGAGTCTGATTGAACAGCTGAGTCTGATTAAAGAGTCACACCTCCACAAGCATGTGCTTTGCCTCTCCTGTGTAAACACTGGCTGTTTCTCAATATGCGTTCTTCAGTGGTCTTGCGTCCTCGTGTTCTCGTGTAACATCATCATCAGCTGCCAAAGTTCAGTTCCAATACACAAGAACGGAGGACGCGTGAAACTTCCTGGATGTGTTCTTGATATCGAGGACGCATCGATGCAGACTTGAGCACCGATCTCGCTCTAGAAGTCCCAGAAGTCATCGCGACTGGAGGTGGAAAGCGCAGCATTTTATATAGGTTTATTATTAGTATTATAAGTTCATAGATATAACTTATCAGGAGTTTCCCTAAATGAAACGGTGAATAAAAACATCACCATGAAAATTTTAATAAAGGTATAAACACATTAAGGGTGTTTACTTGCTGAAATTCGTATTAAAATTTGTTGTATTTGTATTGTGCATCGTGTATTTGTAAAGTCTTTATGCATGGTGTATAGTTTGAAAAGGGGAAAAACAAAAGATTGTTTTATGAATGCTGTAATGTTTAAATAATTTTCCATTAAAAACGCAAGAAGGTCATGTGACCATCAGGAAACACGCAGCATCTCATTTCTTAGAGGACTCCTCTGTTCTCGTGGTCTCCCGAGTTCGTTCTTCTGAGGTGACCTGGCAAGACTGGTCTACACAAGAACGCAAGTCCGTTCTCGGAATTGAGAAACAGCCATTGTCAGTGAGAGTAGCTGTTAGCAGTATCAGTTTGAGCCTGAATCAGACAGAAAATGAAAAGGATGAACCTCATGCCTGCTCTCTAAAATTAAACCTAACAGGTGTCTGTAACAAGTGAAAATAGGGTGTGGCTCCTCACAATGGAGAATCACAATTTTATCTGTGTGTGTGTGTATGTGTGTGTGTGTGAACAGTCTGTAGATGCATGTAACACGAGAAGCACATGTGTGTGAGGCCGATGTTTATTTTTTATTTTCTCTGATGCTCAAATTAAGTTATTTTTCTGTAATATACAGCGGCACTGCTGAACAGAAGAATAAAGCGCGAGATGTGGGATGCGTCCCCTGTGAGCTTTGATTGATTTTTCTGCTGCAACACGAGTTGGCGAGCTGTCCTATATCTTTTTTTACCCAACTCAACGCGTTAAATGTTTTTCACATATATCTGCGATATACATGTGTAAGTAATATAAAACAATGGCATATATTTAGCAATTTTATTATTTGAGATGTAGAACACAGGAAAAGCTGCCTATAGAGAGACACTGCAGAGTTGCTGAAGATTGTGGGTGTTTACAGCGGTTTGATGGATAAATATGAATTTGTAGCTAAATTGGTAACAGTGCCAAACAGCATTTCCCTGTTGTTTACATCCTTGCTACAACATACCTTTAACGCTAGATAATGTGCATGTCATAGATCAATTTTAACAAATAAAAATACTTACACAGTAAGTACACAGGCTCACAATCCACAGCTTCTGCTTGTTGGAGCTGCTCCTTTAAGGAGTTTTAGCTGAATCCAGCACTGAACTGGGAGAGTGTTTTGTCAAATGCTAGCACTTTATATCTATATTTTTATAATTCTCTAGAACATAATTTAAATTAAACTGTAAGCACTTCTGTCTTTGTGTCGTGTCTTTTGGAAGCCCAAATACAGAAATTGCTCTGTGGAAATAACAGCGTTTGGACAGCATTTTAGCTCTCTCTGCTGTAATATTACAGCACCTCTGGCCATGCCCCTGCGCTGTGCAGGGTGTGTGCACGTGGTAAATGTGCGTAACCTGAAGTGTTTGTAATCTCATCAGCCCAGATGTATTTTTTTTGTAGTCCCCAAACTTCATTCGCCTTAGGCTTTGCTAAGCTAACTCTGTAAAAGCCAATGTCTCCCTTTGCATTGAACTTAGAGCGTATTACATTCAGAGATGTTGTTTATGTTCACACAGCTACATTACACATCAACTAAAGTTTAAAATAGTATATCGTAGTGGACCATACCTTTAATTCAATTAAACCAATATGAATGCTACTTTACTCATAATGTGCTGATCGTGTCACAAGATCTTCAAACTATAGCAATTTTTTAATTACTTTAATGTGCACCTGTTGACAGCATTGTTGTTAGTGTTGAACATACTTGAGCGTGTCCAGTCTGTATTTTGAATCACAGAGCAGCTCCACTAAAGATTGTCCTGTGTAATTGTAGCTCAGATCCAGCTCACTCAGGTGTGAGGGGTTTAATCTCAGAGCTGAAGCCAGAAAACAACAGCCTTCCTCAGTCACCATACAGCCAGATAATCTACAAACACACACAAACACTCAATGTCATATCAACTCAGATTGACAGTGTGTTCCTGTAACTCTGCTTGGTAACACTTTATTTTTATGGTCCATTTCAGTATTATTAGACTGTCTGCATAATATCTGTTGATACTGCTCCTTCAACAGACATTTAACTGACTATAAGAATCTTTGCAAGTACGTGTCAACTTACACTAACCGTAACCCCAACCTAACAGTCTACAAATCCTTTAAGGATTTGTATCTCGTCTTCTGCCGTAGATATTCGCATTTCGGCCTCCATTATACGCCCGCTACAGTCTTTCCCATCCATTTGGACAATTCTTATTTCAGTATCCATCAGTACCATCAGTACACCGTTGATTTTTGTGTTAAAGTTTGGTTTGAAAGCTGTTATGGCAAGCATAAGGTCCTTTGTTGATGGATTTTCCATGTTTATGACTTGTTCAGCGTCTGCGGACACGTCAGCGTGTCTGCTCCGGTAAGCATGGCTCCCCTTCACCTAGCTGCTGACCTCCTCGCAGCTCTCCATTTTCTTCTCCTTAGGCGCTTTTTTTGGCATGTTTGAAGTGGTTTACTCTTATGCTTACAGTTTTGTCTCTTTATATGACCTCTCTCTGGAATATTATGCAGGATTTATTGAAAAGCAATTAAGCACGAGAAAAACGCGTCTGCTCACCTCACCGCCATAACCGTAAGTCTTCCCTAACAGTCTACTTATAATCTAATGAGAATTAGTTGCAATGTAACTTTAATTCAACAAACGGACCATCAAAATAAAGTGTGACCCTCTGCTTTACATTAAATCACTCATTCATTCAGTGTAGCACATAAAAAGTTAATCTGTTTTTCTCACCTCAGTATGTCCAGTTTACAATGTAAACTCATCAGTCCAACAGAGAGCAGCTTCATTCCTGAATCCTGCAGGTCATTGTTACTGAGGTCCAGCTCTCTCAGTGAGTTTGATGATTGTAGAGATGAAGACAGACTTTCACAACATTGATCACTGAGCTGACAGCATGCCAATCTTTATATATATAAAAATATTTTAAATATAAATAAATAATACTTTACACACACAAAAACAAAGGTATAAAATAGGTTGCTTTGACTGTACCTTTAAGAAAGGAACATGATTGGTACCTTAAAGGGGTGGTCCACAGTGTAATTTTAAGGCTTGGTTGTTTATAAGATGCAAAGCAATGTGTGCTCATGATTCACTTGTAGAAAATCATGTCATTTTTTCATATATCTTACTTTGATTTTATACAGACTACTCAGCTAACATGAAAACGACTCTCATATTTCCTAGTTCCTCTGAAAGGCTTGCCCTCAAGAGGCTCTGATTGGTAAGCTAACATAATGTGGAGTGGCTCCATGTCACCAGGACAAGCATCATGCCCCTACAACCACATGCTTTTGCGCTGTGTAAACAATTGTCAGTGAGAGTAGCTGTTAGCCGTATCAGTTTGAGTCTGAATTAGACAGAACATGAAAAGGACACAGCTGAATCTCACACCTGCTCTTAAAAATAAAATCTGACAAGTGTCTTGCACATATATTCAAAATAAGCATGTGTAAGTAATATGAAACATTATCACACATATAACACATATATTTTGCAAGTTATTATTTGAGATGTAGAACATAGGGAAAGTGTCCGCATCGAGACACTGCAGAACTGGTGAAGATTGTTGGTGTTTAGAGGGGTTTGACTGATAAATATGAATTTGTAGCTAAATTGTTAACGTGCAAAACAGCATTTCCCATTGTTTACACCAGGGGTCACCATTCTCGGTCCTGGAGGGCCGGTGTCCCTGCAGGGTTTAGCTCCAACTTGCCTCAACACACCTGCCTGGGTCTTTCAAGTATACCTTGTAACACCTTGATTAGCTTGTTCAGGTGTTTTTGAGTAGGGTTGGAGCTAAAATCTGCTGGACACCGGCCCTCCAGGAACAAGTTTGGTGACCACTGGTTTACACCCTTGTTTAAGTCCTTGATACAACATACTGTTAACGCTAGACACTGTGCATGTAATAAATCAATTTTAACAAATAAAAATACTTACAGGTTGTGGATCACAGTCCACAGCTTCTTCTATTATGGTTGGAGCTGCTCCTTTGAGGAGTTTTTAGCTGAATCCAGCACTGAACTGGGAGAGATTCTGGAAGCTCTCCTTTGTCAAATCCTAGCTATATATTTTTTATAATTCTCTAGAACATAATTACAATTAAACTGTAAGCACTTCTCTCTTTGTGTCGTGTCCTTTGGAAGCCCAAATACTGAAACAGAGCAAGCTCTGTGGAAATAGCAACGTTTGGACACCATTTTAGCTTTGCCTGCTATAACATTACAGCACCACGGGCCACGCCACTTTACTGCACGGGGTGTATGCGGGTGGTAACTGCGCATAACCTAAAGCATTTGTGATCTCACTAGCCGAATGTATTTTTAGTCCCCAAACTTTTTCGCTGTGGGCTTTGCTAAGCTAACTCTGTAAAAGCCAATGCCTCCTTTTGCATTGAACTGAGCATACTACATTCAAAGATGCTGTTTACGTTCACACAGCTACATTACACATCAACTAAAGTTTAAAATATGATATCATAGTGGACCACCCCTTTAAAGTTACAAATACCAGTATAGATCTGTGCATTTAGTCTGAATGCCACATTGTTATTTAATGTTGATTAAACAATCGAATAAGAATCAATGTATATTTAATTCTTACTGTGAATCTATGCATTGGTTTATTCTTAAAAACCTGATAACTTGATTCAACATACAGTAGGCTACTGTTTTCAGTTGGCCTTTTATTCATTTGCATCCTCTTTTATTTGCATTTGTTATTGTTTGTAATTAACTTTTTATTGAACTAATGACTGTTTTAAGTTTGGGGTTTTTTCCTCAGTTACAGTGGCCCCTTCACAATCTTTACCTTGGGGCACCCAGAAGTCTAGGGCCATCTTTACAAGATCTAACCTACTGAGTCTTAAGCATATTACATTCAGCAAAATCTGCAAACCTCAGTATCTCCAGTTGACAGTGTGAGCTCTTCAGTCCATTAGAGAGCAGCTTCACCCCTGAATCCTGCAGGTCATTGTTAATCAGGTCCAGCTCCCTTATTGAGTTTGACGATTGTAAAGATGAAGACAGACTTTCACAGCACTGATTAGTGAGATTACAACTCATCAATCTAAATAAAACAGAGATGAAATATTCTTATTGTTCCTTTCAAAATGCACAATTTCTGAGTTGTCTATTTTTACCAAAAGTAGCAGCCTCAAAATGAAAAAGTGTGTGCTGAACTAGACATTAAAATGTCAATTAAATTATTTTTCTGCAATGTATTACATTTTACTGAAAATCCCAAACCTCAGTATCTCCAGTTGACAGTGTGAACTCCTCAGTCCATCAGAGAGAAGCTTCACCCCAGAATCCTGCAGGTCATTGTTACTCAGGTCCAGCTCTATCAGTGAGTTTGAAGATTGTAGAGATGAAGACAAAGTTTCACAACACTGATCAGTGAGATTACAGCCAGCAAGTCTGTAACACAAGATAATGCATATGATGCAATATTAAGATAATTAACAAGCATTTAAATAGCTGCATGGGAAGATGCCCTTGTATAAAATAAATTAACAGAATACATGAAGCACATCTCAGTCTGAATATATACAGGACAATGAAATTGAAACACCTGGTTTTAGACCACAATAATTAGTACGTTGTAGGGCAGTGGTTACCAACCTAAGGGACAGTGGGGTGGATGGGTGCAGAAACTGATATTATTTGAGGTAAAAATAAATAAATAAAAAAAAAAATAATAATAATAATAATAATAATAGCAAAATATGTTTAGCCAATAATTTTAATTTAAATAAAATTAAATCATATGCTTTAAGTGCCAAGATGAGGCAATTAAATAAAATTTTTCCCCAATCACTTAGCTTGGCCGGCCAGCTCCAGGAAAAGTCCTGGTGGTTCCAAACATCTTCCACTTACGGATGATGGAGGCCACTGTGCTCATTGGAACTTTCAGAGCAGCAGAAATTTTTTTGTAACCTTCTCCAGCCTTGTGCCTCGAGTCAATCCTGTTTCGGACGTCTACAGACAATTCCTTTTTCTTCATGCTTGGTTTGTGCTTTGACAAGCACTTTCAACCCTGGCACCTTATATAGACAGGTGTATGCCTTTTCAAATCATGTCCATTCATGTCCTGAATTTACCACAGGTGAACTCCAATTAAGCTGCTGAAACAACTCAAGAATGATCAGTGGAAACAGAATTTACCTGAGCTCAGTTTAGAGCTTCATGGCAAAGGCTGTTAATACTCATGTACATGTGATTTTTCAGTTTTTTGTTTTTTTTAGTTTGCATCAATTTCAAAAAATCTTTTTTTACATTGTCATTATGGGGTATTGTGTGTAGAATGTTGAGGAATTAATTTAATCCATTTTGAAATAAGGCTGTAACATAAAAAATGTGGAAAAAGTGAACCGCTATGAATACTTTCCGTTTGCACTGTACATGTGCTAAATAATGACAAGTCAAAAAAATTATTTTAATGAATACTCACAGAGCTTTTCTGCAGTTCACCACAGCTGGTATCAGTCTCCTTCGGCCCTCATCTGATGTGTTGTATTTCTTCAGATCAAACTCATTCAGTGCCTCCTCTGATATCTGAAGCATGTAGATGATAGTTGAGCAGTGAGATGGAGAGAGATTCTTCACTGAGGGATTCTGTGATTTCACAAAGTCCTGAATCTCTCCGTACAGAGTCTGATCCTTCATTTCCAGCAGACAGAGGAACAGATTGATGCATTTGCCAGCTGAAATTTGTTCATTACCTTTGATTTTATCTTTAATGTACCGTGTGATTCTCTTGATGGTTTCTAAGCTCTTCTCCGTGCAAGTCAATAAATCCTTTAAAAGTCTCTGATTGGAGTCCAGTGAGATACCCAGCAGAAACCTCAGGAACAAATCCAGATGTCCATTTTCACTCTGCAAGGATTCATCAACTGCTGATTTTACACGCTTATACAAAAGGTTGCAATGACTGTACAACTGATGTCGAGAGTGCAAAAAAAAGTTTATCTCATTCTCAACTAATTGTGAGTTAAACACATAGAAAGCAGCGAGAAACTCCTGAAAGCTTAAATGAATGAAGCTGTAGACTTTCCTCTGATGAATCACAGATTCCACTTTAAAGATCTCAGTGCAAATCCCAGAATACACTGAGGCGTCTGTGATGTCTATGCTGCTCTCAATCAGGTCCTCTTCATAGAATATCACATTGCCCTTCATCAGTTGTTTGTGAGCCAGTTCAGCAAGTTTCACAATCACGTCTCTGCTGGACTTCAGGAGTTTCTCTGGATCTCTCTCTTCATACTTCTGGTTCCTCATGTTGATCTGAGTCAGCAGGAAGTGGATGTACATTTCAGTCAGAGTTTGAGGGATTTCTGCTCTGTCATCTTCATTCAGGAGCTTCTGAAGCACAGTGGCTGAGATCCAGCAGAAGACGGGTATGTGGCACATGATGTGGAGGCTTCTGGATCTTCTGATGTGGGAGATGATTCGTCTGGCTTGACCCACATCACTGATTCTCTTCCTGAAATATTCCTCCTTCTGAAGCTCATTGAATCCCAGAATTTCTGTCAGACGGTGGATGTATATTGAGGGGATCTGATTGGCTGCTGCTGGTCTGGAGGTGATCCAGATGAGAGCAGAGGGAAGCAGATCTCCTCTGATAAGGTTTGACATCAACACAGCCACTGATGAAGACTCATTCACATCACTAACTCTCTCAACGTCTGAAAACTTCAGTGGGATTCTGCTTTCATCCAGACCATCAAAGACGAACACGACTTTACACTCCTCATACATGTCTGAGTCCAGATCTTGAAGTTCAGGATGAAAGTCCAGCAGAAGTCTGTGAAGACTGTACTGGTGATCTTTAATCAAGTTCAGCTCTCGAAATGGAAGCACAAACATGAAATCTACATCCTGACTGGCTTTTCCTTCACTCCAGTCTAGAATGAACTTCTGCACCGAGACGGTTTTTCCAATTCCAGCGATGCCTTTAGTGAGAACAGTCTTCTTTTGGTCTTTCTCCTCATGCTCTGGTTTATTTAGGGGTTTAAAGATGTCATTGCAGTAGATTGGAGTGTCTTGTGTTCTGTCTGTTTTCTCCATCTGTAAAACCTCATGTTCTTCATTCACTCCTTCACTCTCTCCCTCTATGATGTAGAGCTGTGTGTAGATGCTGTTCAGGAGGGTTTGGTTCTCTTCTGGTTTGTTTCCCTCAAACAATTTCTCATACTTCCTTTTCATGCTGGTTTTGTGTTTATCTTTGACTCTCTGACTGATGAGGTTCTGACAGTCAGAGTCAGTGCAGGGATGAGTCACTAACACATCTCTCTTCACCCTGTAAAAACAGTAAGTTAAAAAAATGATGATTCAAAATGATGATTAAAAGAAATGTAAAAAAAGTTTGGCAGTTTTTACCACTTGCAATTCAAATTTTTTAAACTAATTCAGTGTGTAACAGCTCTAAGTGAATGAAAACATCCAGCTGAGGTTTAAACCTGAAAGTGCGCATGTTTAAAACTATTGATCTTTTAACAAAGTAGTCGACTCAGACTCAAATAAATGAATCTAGTTGGGTTAGGATCTGTTGCTTGATCGCATCAACATCACCTATTATGTAGTTCCAGAACCGGTAAAATGTGAACGCACATTTGCCTTCAGACACTAGCGAAGGTGCTGGGGATCACGGGACTGATTATGACGTGAAGATGAAAATCACTGACAGATGGATTCGGTTGCGGAGAATAAAGGGTTAACCATGTGTTTGTTCCTGTCATTTTTCTGATGATTGATATAATAACCTATGCTGCAGCATGGGATTCGCTGGCCGTTTGCTATTAACAGATAGAGCAGCAGAGACTACTATGTATGGGGCTTCGTTAGACTTTGACAGGGACTTTGTCAGTAACTGTTGGACCAGTTTCTTCTTCCTCCAGATCATAACACGTAAGTGTCATTAAAATTGTTGCCTCATTTTGTGTAATTTTGCAAAATATGTGTTTAATTGTGTGTTATAAGTTGTAATTGCTTCACGTGGATCTTAATGACTTATCTATTATAGATCAGTGCTTGAACTGTATCTCTCAGGTTAAATCTTTATGGGTCTATTCACATAGTGTGTTGAAAACCACGTTTAAAACGCGACGCGTGCTTCTTCCTTTTACCAATTTAAATCTCCTGCCGTTTGTCTTTACAATGGCCACCATCAACTGTTCGTCACACGTGCAGCGCGGTCAGTTTTCAAAATAGTTCAACTTTTGCCACTGTGTGGATTGATACTGAATGAATGTCATTGTTATTATTGGGTTTAGGGTTAATAGTAGAGTAATATGCTGGTGTTTAACTGCAATGCTTTATTGCATTCCTGCATTGGGCTCACACGTACTCTGTGCTACTTCATAGCCATGGTGGGCATTTTCTGTCTCGCGCTGAACGCCGTTGACCAATCACAACAGGCTGGGTCATCGGACCAATCAGCGCAGATTAGCTTCACGCTAAGGAGGTTTGGGAACAAATGAATCACTGAACGAATAATATGCTAATGATTGAGATAATTACGTAAAATAAATGCACATTATAAGACAATGAAAGTGTTTTTTTGACCTTGCATGCATATCAGCCTGTTGTTGGAGACCCCAAAACCAAAACATGACCTTTTATAATGCAAAAGAGCAACTCTTTAAAATTACTGTTTCCTTATGAATTAAAATTTATTCAACAAAACGGCTTGAATCATTCAAACATCTGAGACTACAGTTAACTAGCGGACTGTTGATCTCTGAGAGAAGATCAGAAAATAGTTAGTTAGGGGCTGATCACACCGAACGTGCTTTTTGCGTTGAAAGGCACCTTCCTTTTTTGGATGATTTAGTAATGGCTGCGAGCGTTTTGCGTGCTGCTTTTGTGCTCTGCGCGCTTCACATTTTAACCGCCTGCTGCACCTCGCGTTTTTGTCCTTGAACGCCGTGCGCTCGCAAGTGAAAAAAGTAAACTCCAAGCGGAAAAAGCGCTACGTCACTGTCACTCTCTTCTTTTTTTAAAAATTCTCCAATCAAACGAAAGCAGAGGCCGGTTTTCTGCTGAGGTACCTGCAGTGTATGTGTTGTCAAGAAAACATTGGAGACTTTTGAAGATGAAAGAGAGACTAGTGGTTGCTGTTCTGAGTTATCCGAAGCTATATGACTTCACAAATCTTGAATTTCACAATATTATTAAATATTAAAACTATATTGATATCAACAGCAACACTCACGCACAATACCCAGCTGATTCAGTTGTTGCCTAGCGACATAAAAAAGTGCACCGCACTTCTTTTTTTCTTGTCAACAAATAAGGCAGTGTGGTGCGCCTTGCGTTTTTGGAACGTAAATGCATGTTCGGTGTGATCGGCCCCTAAGAGTAGTTAGAATATAAAACAGAACATGATATAGTGCATCTGAAAAGTATTCAAAGTGCTTCAGTTATTCTGTATTTTGTTGTAGCCTTATTTAAAAGAGGATTAAATTCATTATTTTCTTAAGGCACCCTTTTCACATTTCCAGGTTTCTCAGTAGCAGAAGTCGTCATATCCCAAAAACCTTTTGAATGAAAATTTGCTGAAATAATAATAATAATAATAATAATAATAATAATAATAATAATAAAAACTACTCAATTGTGTTATCAAGACTTTCAGAAAAAGAAAAAAAAATAGTGCGAGACTGATAACGGCAGCCAGAAGAGAAACTTCAAATTTACTCTCTTGCCCCCAAAGATACTTCATTATAAACACCTTGCATAAGCGGTAATTCATTTTTTTGTAATTTGATGCAACAATGATATCATACAAAAATAAATACATATAAATGTTCATACAAAATCAAAATATTAAAAACTTAAGGATTTAAGATTCTGATGAAAATTAAACGCGTCATGGCAGTCTTGTGAAAAGGGTTCAATACACTATAAGTATTCACAGCTTTTTCCATGACATACAATACTGAATTGAGATGTATCTTGATGATCCTTGAGATGTTTCTACAATTTGACTGTAGTTAGACAAAAGCCACCTGAAGCACTCTCAAACCCCATGAAATTAATTTGTCTGGTCTGTTAAAACAAAGAGACTGAAAAAATAGTCAGGTTCGAGGGAGAGATGAATGCACTTTTGTACAGAAACAATGGATAGAGTAAAGTAACTAATTTAATCAACTTTGTAATAAGGCTGTATTATAAAATGCAGAAAAAGTGAAGTGTTGTGAATACTGTAAAGGGTGTGTATATGTGTTTATCATGGTTATGTCTATACTCACTCAGGGTCAGAAGACTCGACTCCATCACTGAACACAAGGGGAAGAGGCATGGACTGATCACTCCTTACAGACACACAGCCGCTTTGCCAATCTCTGTAAGGGGTTTATCCATTAATCAGACACCTATCTATCATTTTAAATTTGCCTTAATCTTGTTATTGGGGATCCTGTTTAAAAGTAGGACTTATAATATCTTTGTAAACTACACAAAATCTAAAATTTACAGCACATTTTAAACACCATATCCTAACAACCCGCAACGTGACAAGATTCCATGGTGACAAGCAATTTGTCTGTTCGCACCAGACATGACAGAACACAAGTAATTAAATATTATTCTGCATTCAGAAATGCAGAATAAGGGAGGTAATTGTAAGGTTTATAATCTTATTATTATACAGTTGAAGTCAAAATTATTAGACCTCCTGTGATTTTTTTTCTTTTTCAAATATTTTGCAAATGATGTTTAACAGAGCAAGGAATTTTTCACAGTATTTTCTATAATATGTTTTCTTCTGGAGAAAGATTTATTGGTTTGATTTTGACTAGAATAAAAACAGTTTTTAATAATAAAAATTTTATACACACATTTTAAGGTCAATATTATTGGCCCCTTTCAGCTATTTAAAAAAAATAAATAAAATTTAATACAATGATTTGCCTAATTAATCCAATTAACCAAATTAAGCCTTTAAATGTCACTTTAAACTAAATACTAGTATCTTGAAAAATATCTAGTAAAATATTATTTACTGTCATCCTGGCAAAGATAAAAGATTTCAATTTTTAGAAATAAGACATTAAAACTATTATGTTTAAGTAGTGTTTAAGTAGCGCAGTGGTTAGCTCGATCGCCTCACAGCAAGAAGGTCGCTGGTTCGAGCCTCGGCTGGGTCAGTTGGCAATTCTGTGTGGATTGTCGCATGGATTTAACTGAATCTTTCATCAGATTCTGTGCTTCTATTGGTTCTTGGATTGACCTTCATTGCAGCTGTTGTCACAAAGCAGGAAATTGCCTGAAATCTTCTGACGATGCCAGAACTTCGTCGAAGGGAAAATCTGATTGCAACGGGCACTAAGCTGCTGTCTGTGTCTAACCAATGATCAAAGACCACAGATTTTAGCCTAGAATTTCAGGAATCTTTTAGGATTTCCCAAATTTGTCTCAGACGACAAAATTGTGGCTGAAATCTCACAGTGTGAGCAGGGATTAAGTTTCTGAAAAAATATACAGGGGGGCTAATAATTCAGGAGGGCTAATAATTCTGACTTCAACTGTATATTAAATAGGCATGGGCCGGTATAGGATTCTGACTGTATGATAACCTTGGATAAAAATATCACAGTTTCACAGTATCGTGATAACTGCTCTAAAATATATTCTTTTTAAATGTCTGAGTAAAAACTAAAACTTTTTTCTCCTTTGAACACAATATTTTTTATTTTGAGAAACATTTAAAATATTTTAGAACAGTAAACATGTCAGGCTAAATTAATTATTGATTTCTGCTGTCTTCATTTGTTTCAAAAACAGATTTTTTTACAATTTAAAACTGCATCTTTGCATATCTTTTCTGCTGGAGATATTGTTGTCCTAAAAAACAAACAAATATAAAACTTCAATAAAAAAATCTTACTCATACGTTAGGAATGGTATTGCAGAAAATTTTGACGGTTCTAAAACCTTGACTTTTCCAAACTGCGATATACCTTGAAACAGTTATCGTCCCATGCCTAATATCAAACCTCTTTAAAATTATTTAAAGTACATGCTGAGTGACCGATATTCTTGATTCTGACTGAGTCATCATTCTAATGTTCATTTTAAAACTTTATGTTTACTAGTTTGTGTTTACTAGTTTCCATTTGGCAATAAATGACACATAAAATGGCGTTCAAACTCACATTAATAGCAGTTGCATCACATTATTCTGAGTGGCTGAATTTCTGAACCCTAATCTAAACGAATTCATCAAACTAAATCATTAACAAGTAGCACTGAAGAATAATAATAATAATAACATATTTGCTAGATGTTTTAGGTCATCAAGTCAGAAATTGTTAAAAGGCTCCCAGATTAATTTGTGAAATAATCAACCTAGTCAATCCTTTCTATTAGGATAATCTTTGTTTAAGGGGAAACTGAAATGATTTCATAGAAAAGGCCTAGAGTCATCTGTGAATGCTTTTTTTCTCCATATGTTTCTTGTTTTATGTTTAATGTTTTATACTCTGATATAATTTTATCATTCTTATTCCATTATGATTTTACATTTTGTGTACAGCACAATGGTCAACAACTGTTGTTGAGTGGTCCTATATAAATAAGATAAAGTAATTGTATTGTGCTTTATAATGTTTATTTAAAGTGTGATTCCAGATACTGTACACTATTTGACAAACGTCTTGTTGCCGATCCCAGTTGTAAGAGCAACAAATAATAACTTGACTTCTAGTTGATCATTTGGAAAAGTGGCAGAAGGTAGATTTTTCCCATTAATCATCTGTTGAACTGCAAAATTCTCCAGCAGGATAGCACTCCTTCTCATACTTCAGCCTCCACATCAAAATTCCTGAAAGCAAAGAAGGTCAGGGTGCTCCAGGATTGGCCAGACCAGTCACCAGATATGAAAATTATTGAGCATGTCTGGGGTAAGACATTAAGAGGCATTGAGCATTTCTTGGGTGAGAAGAGGTATTGAAGATGAATCCAAAGAAGCTTGATGAACTCTGGGAGTCCTGCAAGAACGCTTTCTTCGCCTTTCCAGATGACTTAAGTTATTTGATTCATTGCAGAGATGTATGGATGCGGTCCTCCAAGCTACACAATATTCATTCTTTTTCCCCTGTACCATGACTTTATATTCTTACTGTCCTTATTAAATAATTAAAAATCAAGGCATGATCATATTTTATTTTGGTAAAATAAGTGTAATCTAGAGGCCTTTGTCTTTCATATAAGCCACTTCTGATACCAAATGATCAACTAGAAGTCTTATTATTTGTTAGAAGATTATTATTTGTTGTTCCTAAAAACTGGATAGGCGACAAGACTTTTGTCAGGTTGTGTATGTGGTGGTTCAATCCTACACATCTCATCTGCAACTAACTGAACATCAAACACATCAAACACTAACAACTTGCCCCTATTAACCCATTCTAATGCTTTCTAGTCTTTGTTATTCAGATCATTCACATA
>NC_079451.1:45583618-45618618 GCF_903798145.1 Danio aesculapii | reverse complement strand
TGTGTTGTTTCAGCTCATTTTAAATAAAGAGTACGCTAAAAAAAAGATTTCTGCAAACAATTTATGTGTTGAATTTGAACAAAAAATTAAATCTAGTAAAGTTCAACTTAATTTGTTTGTTTAAATTCAGCTCAAATACATAGTGTACAATCACTTAACGTAAACAAATTTAGTAAATCCAAGGAATCATCTTTGAATTTTTCAGTGATGAACATGCAGCAAAATCAATTGAGTGTTTAGTGAACGGATAAACTGTAACAAACTAGAGTAAACCTCAATTTTTACGACAAAACTGCAACGTATTGTAGTATAACATATCCTATACAGTAGCTATAGAATACTAATTTACAGTATCACTATTGTTGAGCTTTTAGTAACTATCATTACCACACTGTAAAAAGAAAAAGCTGGGTTGCTTACAATTCCTTCATGCACTGAAAAAAACGTGAAGACATTTGCTGCTTGTTTAAACTACTTATTTTAAAAGAGTCCTTACATTTTTAAAGATTTTTTTGAGAGAACTTAATTGTTTAAGTTCAATCTATTTAAAGTTGTAATAATGATTAAGTTAACTTAATCGATTTGTGTTGGGACAACATGAAGAAATTGTGAGGAACCCTGCATTTTTACAGTGAACACTGTGCCAACACAAATCAATTAAGGTAGCTCAATTATATTTGCAAATTTAGGTGGATTGAACATAAAACAATTTAGTTGTCCCAAAAAACACTTAAGAATTGTGTTGTTTCAGCTTACTTTAAATAAGTAGCTTGAACAAGCAACGAAAATAACTTTAGTGTATAAAAGAAATTCACAAACACTATAGACTATTTCAATGTGGTTATGTCATTGGCCCATAAACACGTCCAAACGGTTTCATTACTGTAACAAGAGGCAGTAACTTAACATTAATACAGCCCTCATAACATTATTTATCAATATGGAGTCCTTTTTGAATTTTTGGAAGCTATGAAAATAAAATAATAAAAAACAGGAAATACGTTAGGACTCTTGTTTTTGCTTACATCCCTCAAAATGGTCTATATGGGAATGACCTTTTCTGCTTAAATGGCACTGGAATTACATAATGCAGTTAAGTCTACAAGACAAATAAAACATAAACACAAATGCACATGACTAATGCTTATATTTCATATCTTTCTTCTTCCTTATTGACTTTTCACAGGGTACTTTTCTCCTCCAAATGGACCAGCACAGCTGAACAAACCTATGACATCCCAGAAATGTCTCCAGACATCTTATATCTCATTATTCAGTACGCATACACAAGATCTGCGCTCATTACAGCAGAGAATGTGTTGAAGCTGTTAGTGACAGCTGATCAGCTCTTAATCTCGGGTCTTGTTGCTGGCTGCTGTCAGTTTCTGGACACACACTTACGTCCAGAGAACTGCATTGGCATCTACATGATAACCAAGGACTTTCACTCCTGCTTAAACCTCCACCATAAAGCGAAGCGGTTCATGCTGCAGCACTTTGAGAATGTCCTGCAAGTGTCTGAGGAGTTTCTGGAGCTCCCGCTGAAGGAGCTTGAGGAGATCATTGATGACGATAAACTCAACGTCAGACATGAGGAGGTGGTTTTTGAGGCCATCCTTCACTGGATTGATCATGAACCAGAAAGCAGGAGGAAACACATTGTGATTCTTTTGCCAAAGGTAAGAGAAAGTCTATTTATAAAAAGGTTGTTCATCTATAGTCTGTTTTTTGTCTGGAGTTCCTTTGCAAATTTCTGACAATTTCTTAAATGAAGAAACATTCATTAGTAAAAAATATATATTATTGTTTTTACTTTATATATTTTTTTAATGTAGCTAAATTAACAACACTTTAAATATAAATTTGTTAGTTTTGCTTAACTGAATTGTGCAAACTCGTTGCCTTAATTCAATTAAGTAATTGTAACTTCATTGAATTATTTCTTGCTTAAAAATAGTTTGTACTTATACATTGTCATTTACTTAACTTTAATTAATTAATTAAGCTTTATTGACTTAACTGGATCTGTATTCTGAGTTAGTGGAGTTTAACAATTTTATTTTTACAGAAACCTCTAAATCTCAACATTACATGACATTAAATCTAAAACATGTCTCCCCATGTTGATCGTGTTCAAAAAATACACGATAAAACGTAATTTTTTACATTTATTTTCCAGTCTGACACAAAGCAATGGTTAGGTTAACTCATTCAGTTTATGTTCGGTCCTATAAAAATCCAATTTTGAGTTCAACCAACTTGTTTTTATTAAGCTTAACAAACTTTCATTAAAAATCAAAGGAACTCAATTCATTTATTTAATTGCAGAGCTCAATTTTACAGTAGATTTATGGTTAAGGTCATGGGAAAAATGGGATTGTTATGTTTTAATATAAGATGGTTTTATGCTTTTATTACATTTGATTATTTAGTTTTATTGTTTTTATTATTTTAATTTACATTCAGTTTGACAGATTTATTTAGTTTCTTATCTATAAAAAAGTAACATTTCATTATGCTGTCACTATTAAATACACAAAGTTATTTTAGTATCAGATATATGAGATATTGTTTTATATATTGTTTTAAAAGTGTAATTTATTGTTAATGTTTTTATGATTATTTTTATTCATTCTATTTTACTATTTTATTAATTATTTGTCATTTATAAACAGGTCTGCTTTGTTTTAATTCATTTATTTAATTTGCTGTTGTTTTGTATGTTAAACTTAAATTAATAATGTAAGTTACAATACTTTATACTTAATTTCAGTTAGGTTTTATTTATTTCAAGTAACAAAAGCGTTTATGCTTTTAATTTTTTATTTCAGATTTAGTTCTTAATTAGTTAAATTAGTTTAATTAGTTAAATGAATAATTTTACATACAACTAAATCATGTAGTTTCCAATGTATGCGTATCAATATTTTTGAAAAATATATATTATTTTTGTAGTTTTAATAGTTTTTAGTATGTTTTAAAGCTAAACGAATGCAAATGAGAAATGCTGCTTTGGCAACTAACTGAAATAAATTAAAAACTAAAAACTAACTTTTATTTCAGATCAATTTTATTTTAGTTCATTCAACAAACATTTTTAGGGTTTCTAACTTTAGTTGTTGTTATATATAATAACATAATGATAGGCTATAGAAAAGAGTATGGGGTAAAAATAACAATAATGTTTTACATTTCTCAAATCTAAATGTTTTCAAATGTAAACGTATATTTTACTTAAAAACAAGAAAATCCGCATGCAAAATCTCTAAATTCCTTGGTAGCCTTCCAGGCAGGCACTCTTCAGTTTTTGGTAGCCAAAAATAAATTCAAGTGGCATGAATAGAAAAGACGCTATTAACTAAATAAAAAGAAGTACTATATAATGCATTCTTTAAAGGCTACATGTATATTTTTAATAAATAACCACATTTTATTGAATTGTTCTTATTATTATTTTCATTTTTTAGTTGTCCCTAAAAAAATCATGTGAAAACGGGTAGGTCTACCTTTACCATTTTATTTTTTTAAATTAACTTGGTACTGAATTACCAAGTTTTAGACAACACCAGTTAAAGCAACTGGTAATTCAAACACACGCTGATAGTGGCTCCTCAATCACATCCAACATAATTACCCAATTTGTGAGAGAATGGAAAAGCATTGAAATAAGCTATATTTTTCATGCCATTAAGATAGTCTAACTGGCAGGGTGGATTCATTTTTAATAGCCTGATTTGAAAACATAGTAGCCCCTAGATGGTGGGCTAGCAGTTTTGCGAGCCCTGATATTACTAAGTAATAAAACTTTGCACTACAGCAGACACCTTATAACGTCCATGCAACAATTTTCTGAGGTCAAAATCTGAATATACTCTATACTATGCTTCAGGTTCGCCTGGGACTGATGACGTTACAATACTTCATGAATAATGTAAAGCACAACCCTCTGGTGATGGAGAATGAAGCCTGCAAGCCTGTGATCCTCAGCGCTATGAAGGCCTTATTCGACTTTCAGTTTGATGGACCAATAAGCTCAGAGCTCCTACATCAACTGACCCGCCCCCGTCTGCCTTCTGCAATCCTTTTGGCCATCGGAGGATGGAGCAATGGACCGACCAATGAGATTGAAGCGTTTGACGTGAGGGCGGAGCGTTGGGTCAGTGTGAATGAAGTGGACGAGCGGTCCATGGCATATCTTGGCACTGCAGTTCTGGAGGAGTTTGTTTACTGCATTGGTGGTTATGACAGTGTGGAGTATTTCAACAGTGTCAGGAAACTCAACCTCATCACTCAGACTTGGCATGAGGTGAGTAATTCTGTAGGTCAGATATTAAATTTAGTTTTTAATAAAATACACTGAAAAAAGTGGTTCATTGGATTTACAATTTTTTATAAGGTAGTGATTGCAAACCAATTTATAGGCTGAATTTAAACAAACAAATTAAAGTTGAACATTACTAAATTTGTTTGTTTAAATTCAGCTCATATAAATTGTTTGCAACCAGTTACCTTAAAAAAAGTTAATTCAATAAATCATTTATTTAGTGTACAAAAAGCACAGGAATTATAATGCTTTGTTTCATTATTTTATCTTCATTTACAAGTAGCAGAGTATTTATAGCTACTGTATATTTCTGATCGTTTGCATCCCGTCCCTTTGTGCCCCCTGGAGGCATGGTCGCAAACTGCTGTTACACCTAAAAACACGTTCTTAATCCTTTAGTGTTGCGGCGGCACAACACACGGCAGTAATGGTCCTTTTGAAGTGTCACCCACGGTAGCTATTGTGGTACATGAATAGTGTCAGACTGTATTTTGAGATGGACCATAGTAGTGTATGATGTTTTTCCGTGTTAAAGAATATCAGTCTATTATTATGATTTATATCCAAAATATTTTTTTTGTGTGTCACTGCTTTGAGTTTTTTTTTTTACTTTTTAGCTTTGGTTATAATATAATATAATATAATATAATATAATATAATATAATATAATATAATATAATATAATATAATATAATATAATATAATATAATATAATATAATATAATATAATATAATATTTTTAATTAATATTGTTATCGTCAGTTGCTGAGTTTTAGTTTTATATGTATTGTTTACATTTTATACAATTGGTCATTTTTAATCACATTTTTAGTAAATTTGTTGTGTATTTAAAGGTTTATTTATTTATTTTTTTCAATACATCTTTTATTTATTTAGCATTTATTTTAGCTTTTTTTAATACATCTACGTAAACTAAAAGAAAATGAGAGATATTTGGACAAGTGGCAATAAATAAATAATTGTAAGTTTTTGTATTTTGTATTTTATTAAGTTGACTTTTTTAATATCATGTAAGAATTTATAATAATATAATATAATATAATATAATATAATATAATATAACATAACATAATATAATATATGATATTTTATTATCATTTAGTTTTTTGTTGACATTTTGAATTTAGTACTTTTAATTTACTGTTTATTTAGAAATAATTGTGTTTTTGTGTGTTCTTGTCATGTTAGCTTCTGTAGTCTGTATTTTTTTATTCATTTTATTTTATGTCAAATATTCTATACAAACCAATATTATAATATAATAATAATTGATTCTACATAAAAATAGCACAGAACTACCACCCTGATGGTGTATATCAAGTATAATCAAAATGGCATGTTAATACCATTGTACTTTTAGCATCTAAAATGAGTTACTGTGTGCATAATCACTGATGTTTCTGGTGTATTTTAGGTGGCTCCTATGTATGAGAGGAGATGCTATGTCAGTGTTGCTGTCCTGGATGGACTCATTTATGCCATCGGTGGCTTTGATGGACATGAACGGCTGAAATCAGCTGAATGTTATAATCCAAACACCAACCAGTGGACACTCACTGCGCAAATGAACGAACGCAGGAGTGACGCCAGCGCCAGCTCACTACAGGGCAAGGTAAGTTCAGATGGGAAAATATGGTCATAACCTACATTTTCACCCTATACTCTCCTGCAATGCCTTTAGTCTTGACCATAATGCATGTGTTTATTTGTGTGTGTGCGTGTGTGCGTGTGTGCGTGTGTGTGTGTGTGTGTGTGTGTGTGTGTGTGTGTGTTTGTCAGGTTTACATCTGTGGTGGTTTTACCGGGACAGAGTGTCTCTTCTCAGCTGAATGCTTCAATCCTCAGTCAAACCAGTGGACGCTCATTGCTCCGATGAGAAGCCGCCGCAGTGGTCTTGGTGTGATCGCATACGATGGTCTGGTTTATGCTGTGAGTATGAAACACACACACTTCAGTGTTATTGTAGCATTGCTGAGTAGTATTTTTAAACAGTTCTTGTTTAGCATATTACATTTTAATTGTAGCTAACTAGCTGTTGTTTTGGCATTTTAATTGGTTCTTTTTTATTTTATTACAAAATGTCTGTCTATAATTAATGCACCAAGTTAAACTAAATTATGTATTTTTAAAAGCATCTAAACTAAAAAAAATTAGTTGGAACCAACTTTTAAAAATACTGTAGTTTGTCACAGCAAAAAAAATCATGCTTTCTTAAAAGTATTTTACTTTGGTTTAAACTTAACATTTAATTTAATCTAAATAAAATATATATTTACGAATCCTCTTCACAAGCCTGTTATTACACGTTTAACGGTCATCAGCATCTTAAATCCTTGAAAGTTTTTAATATTTCGATTTATTTTTAAAATGCATGAACATTTATGTGTATTTATAAATGTACTATACCATCTTTGCTTCAAATTACAAAAAGTGAATTACCACTTGTGCGAGGTGTTTCTAATGCAGCATCTATGGGACAGGACAATAAATTTGACGGTATTCTCTCCTCGGCTGCCGTCAGTCTCACACAATTTTTTTCCTTTTTTTTTAAATTCTTCATAACATCATCGTGGAGTTTTTCATTTATTATTTGAGGAAATAAAATTGTAAAAAAAAGTATTTGTTGTACTCTCCCTTTCTCTGCGTTTTAAGTTTTCCCAACTATGATGACTTCCGCCATTGAGAAACCCGGAAATATGAAAAGGGTCTATTGTGGTTAACAACATAAAAATTACATTCACCCAAAGTAAAAATATTGTTTATTATAAAGACACTAATTAGTTTTATTAGTTTTAACTTTTTACTTTTTTGAAATCTATATACTACATATTTTTATACATTATTTGATCTTTTTTACCCTTAGATCGAAGTATAATTTTGCTTTAGACCAACCTAAAGAAATTACTGTAATTTATTTACAGCTAAATTGATAAATTGGACTTACTTTTAAAAGTAAAAATACTACTCATTTTTCCTGAGAGGGTTGTTTTTTGCTGTAAGACAAATCAAATAAAAGAGAATCAGAAACCATATATTTTTTAAACTTAATCCTATATCAAATTTAACTTTTAAATAAAGAAACAGTAGCTTCACTTTTTAAATATACCTCTTTTAGTCTTTTTTAGTTTTCATTTTAGTGCGTCAGGTTAAACGATGTTATAGTTTTAATCATTTATATACATACATCGGTCAAAAGTTTGATTTTTAAATGTTTTAAATTAAGCTTCTCCTGCTCACCAAAGCTGCATTTATTTAATAAAAAATACAGTACAAACTGTAAAACTGTGAAATGTTATTGCACTTTAAAATAAATGTTCAAAAGTAATTTATCATTTAATTTAATCATTTATTCCAGTGATTTTAAAGAAGAATTTTCAGCTTCAGTACTCCAGTCACATGATCCTTCAGAAACCACTCTAACATTAATTATTATTATTGTTATTATTATTTTTATTTTTTTTTTTTATTAATGGTCACAGTAGTAAAAGCAATAATGACTTAAGTAATGATTTCATTTGAAACCACATACAATAAGATAGCAATTATTTAAAATAATAATAAATATTTTTTAAAAAAATTGTACATTTAATAAATGCCGCTTTGATGAACAGAATAATTTTCTTAAAAAATTGTGTGTGTGTGTGTGTGTGTGTTTTATATATATATATATATATATATATATATATATATATATATATATATATATATATATATATATATATATATATATATATATATATATATATATATATATATATATATATATATACACAAAATAGATGTTAAAAGAAATGTCTTTTTTTTTAAGGTTGGTGGTTTTGATGGTGCCAGTCGCTTGCGGACTGCAGAGGCCTACAATCCACTGACTAACATCTGGAGGGATGTTGCATCTATGCACAAAACACGCAGCAACTTTGGAATTGAGGTGAGATGTGGACAGTTAATATCAGCATTAGCTGAAATCACTGATCATTCCGATGATCAATTTGTGATGATGAATGTGACACATTTTTATTTGGTCCATGTTGACAATAAGTGGTAAGCTGAACCTCATTGGCTTCATGGAAATGTTTGCACTGCATATCAAAAATGTTTCAAAGAAGTCAAAATCCCAAAAGAAGTTAAAATAATATATATAATAATTTCAGAAAAGGTTGTATAAATATTATAAGAATAAAGTTGAGAACATAAGCTAACATGCTTTTAATATTAATGGGGAATGTTTATGTCAGTTGGGTGCTTTTCAAAATATATAAATATTAATGTACTGGAATTCGGAAAACATCCCGCTCTGAGGTTTAGTTATAAATGTACATCCTGAAGGTGAGCATATTTAATATTTATTTAATTTGAATGTTGCAGGTGGTTGATGATCAGTTGTTTGCAGTCGGAGGATTCGACGGATCGGGCACCATCTCTAATGTGGAGTGTTACGATGTGGAGATGGATGAATGGTAACATCTTATCTTTTACGGATATATTTTTGCCAATAACCATAAGTACATATGGGTTAAAATGATCATTAGCATATTAAGTAAAGATAATGTTAAATTAAGAGATTTTGTAAATATCCTACTGTAAATATAAGTCACTTTAAATTCAAATGAGATTGTGCTCATTACAAAAGAGAGTGCCGAGCTATAAATGCCTATGTGTCAGCATAGTGGCAAATTCAAAAACAAGACTAACATCCTATGCTAAAGAGGGAGAGATTGTCACAAAAATGTTTCTGCAGACTGTTTTCATGAAGTGTTATTGTAAAAAATAAAATTAATAAATTTTTACCATTAGAAGCTGGTTATATTCAGACTTTTGCCACAAAAGAACTTTCAGAACGTCACTTAGGCAACTTTAAAAGCGATTTTCTCAGTATTTTGATCTTTTTGAACCCTCAGATTCCAGATTTAATATAAATTTTTATTTTAAAAAGCTTATTCATTCAGTTTGTTGATGACGATTACATCTTAATTAGCAAAATTTACACTTTTGTAGTCCAGGGTCAAATTTTACACTGCATGAGCAATGCTTGCAAATGAAAAAAAAAAAGTGAAAGAAGTTTAATATATATTTCAGTAGCAGTGCATTCACAGCATCCGTTTTTGTCTCTGTTTTTTGCACAGGTATTCGGTAAACAAGATGTCGATCTCTCGCAGTGCTCTAAGCTGTTGTGTAGCGACAGGATTGCCGAACATCATACAATACGTGGCCCAGCGGGACGCAGTCCAGATACAAGACGAGTCTGACAATGAATGAACTGATTCAGACAGATCTGACCGTCTCATTACATGTGGACTGTTCCTGGAAAACCTCAATGCACCTCAATAAATGCATTTAAAAAAAAGAGTCTGTGTATTCCTATTCATTAAAGGTATAGTTCACCCAAAAATGACAATTCTGTTATCAAGTACTCTCCCTTAACTTCATCCAAACTGGTTTGACTCTCTTTCACCTGTTGAACACAAAAGAAGATATTTTGAAGAATGATGAAAACCTGTAACCATTGACTTCCGTATACACTGTAAACCCCAACAGTCAACTTTATCAAATGAAATGAGTGCAGTTAACTCAAAATTTACTGAAAGTTAATTCTACTCATTTGAAAAGAGTTTTGAACTTAGTGTTGAAGGTAATGGGTAAATTAAATATCTCATTACTTCAACTTAATTGGAGTAAGTTCACAGTACTCACATAGATTTTTTAGCTCAAATGGTTTGTAGCAATTGGTTTCCTCAAACAGTTTGAGTTGCCCTAACTTATTGGGTTTTACAGTACTCAGTTGGTTTGAGTTCTCTTAATTTATCAGGTTTTACTGTGCTCAATTTGCTTCATTTACTCAAATGGATTAAGTTCACAGTACTCATTAGGATTAGTTTTTGAACTCAATTAGTTTGATCCAATAGTTTGTGTTACCTTAACTTATTGGGTTTTACAGTGTGTGTTTTTCCTACTGTGGAAGTCAGTGCTTACTGATTTTCAGCTTTCTTCAAAATATATTATTTTGTGTTCATCAAAAAACAAAAACACTTTATAAGCACTTGAGGGAGAGTAAACTCTTTATTTTATTTGGTTTATTCGATAAAAAAAAATACTACAACTCAATCCATCCTTCAGATGGGATCAGGATAATCCTGTTTTTTTGAGCAAATAGATCCCGATCTGAGTTCAAAGTTCTTAATAACCTAAAGGGCAGGTTTGATCCAAATCAAATGTAAGATTGGATTACATGGTCTGATCTTAATTCAAAATCCCTCTGTTACTTTTGAAAAACCCATTTCCAAGATTTGATCCAATCCCACTGGATTACTTTTGAAAAATTGGGCACTAAGGGTTAATGATTAATTATTTAATATAATTATATATGGTGTATGATTGATTTAGTTCCTACACAATCTTTGCTAAATTATGGAAACCATCTTTGGTTATGCTATGCTTTTAGGTAGGGTGTAAATAGGTGAAATATGACTTTTTTTTTGTACATTTTGTTACATTCAAGCCTGAAATCTATTTTAGTGTGATTATTGACTTCTGAAAACGAGTGGAAATTTTGAGAATATAGGTAAAATAATCTTCCACTGTCAATGAGTGTCTCACATATACATGTAAAATAAAACAACATATTTATTCAGATCTGTAGTTATTTAAATATAGCCTAAATTAACAATCAAAACGGATTATTTTCTACATAATTGAAAACTTGCTGACAAATCTGTAAGACTTGCTAGTGAATGATTATGGAAAAATACAGATTTAAAACGACAGTTATTTAGCATTTTGTTTTTAGCATTGTGATTGTCAAAGTTTTTAAATATATTATCAAGTGATTGTTGGAAACAAGATTAGAATGAATACAATGAATAGCAATACCACTTTCATTTAATTAAAGTTTTAGTTCAATGTTTATTCTTTGTTTATTTGTTTTTTTAGTTTAATATTATCACTTTTTTTAATTATCACTATAGTTTAACACTCCTTTTTGTCATTATCAGTGTGAAAAATTACTTGGCTAACTTACAACAATCATTAAAACACCATAATTAGTATTTTGTTTCTGCATTGTGATTGTTAAATTATTTTATTATCATGATTATTGTTGTAAACATGTCTGAGAAGATTATTTGATGTAGAGTAGAAACTCTTACAATGAATAGCATTAGCAGTTACAGTAGCATTAGTTTATTCAACCCCAATAAACATTATCAGTATGAACAATTACTATTAGCTACTACAAACACTATCTTTGTAAACTTTTCAACGTGGCTCCACTCTAAAATTAACATCGATATCTGAATAAATATTATGGTGGCGGTCTCACTTTAACCCAGCAAATTTATAAAACATCAAAAATACGAAATATCCACTTACATTTATGAGAAACACGTCAAAAACTGTCTAAAATGAAAAAAACATTTAGTTATTAAAATATAGCCTAAATACCTGAATATCTTGTTGCATTGTGATTGTCAAAGTATTTCAATATATCATCAATATATATACATGATTGTTGTAAACATGTCTGACAAGATTATTGGATGTATATTAGATTGAATACGTTAAATAACATTAGCACTTTCATTTAATTCAAGTTTATTTTTTGTTTGTTTACATTTTGTTTGTCCTTTTCGTCATTATCAGTATAAAAATTACTTAGCTAACTTACTACAATCCCTAAAACCCATAATAAGTATTTTGTTTCTGCATTGTGATTGTTAAATTATTTTATTATCATGATTATTGTTGTAAACATATCTGAGAAGATTATTTGATGTAGAGTAGAAACTCTTACAATTAATACCATTAGCAATTAGCATTAGTTTATTCAACCTTAATAAACATTATCAGTATGAACAATTACTATTAGCTACTACAAACACTATCTTTGTAAACTTTTCATCGTGGCTCCCCTCTGAGTTTATAAACACCAATATCTGCATAAATATTATGGTGACGGTCTCCTTTGACCCAGTAACGTTATAAAACATCAAAAATACTAAATATCCATTTACATTTATGTGAAACATGTCGAAAACTGTCTAAACTGAAATAACATGTATTAATTAAAATATAGCCTAAATACCTGAATATCTTGTTGCATTGTGATTGTCAAAGTATATTTAATATATCATCAAATGATTGTTGTCAACATGTCTGACAAGATTATTGGATGTATATTAGATTGAATACAATAAATAGCATTAGCACTTTCGTTTAATTCAATTTTATTTTTGTTTGTCCTTTTTGTCATTATCAGTATGAAAAATTACTTAGCTAAGTTCCTACAATCACTAAAACATTTAGGCTATTAAATATATTTACTTAAAACTATTAAGCATTTTGTTTCATTGTGATTGTTAAATTATTTTATTATCATCAAATGATTATTGTTGTAAACATGTCTGAGAAGATTATTTGATGTAGAGTAGAAACTCTTACAATGAATAGCATTAGCAATTAGCATTAGTTTATTCGACCCAAATAAACATTATCAGTATGAACAATTTCTATTAGCTACTACAAACCCCACCTTTGTAAACTTTTCAACGTGGCTACACACTGAAAATATAAACATCGATATCTGAATAAATATTATTTCAATATATCATCAAATGATTGTTGTAAACATGTCTGACAAGATTATTTGATGTAGATTAGAATGAAAAGAATGAATAGCATTAGTACTTTTATTTAATTCAATTAAAGTTTTAGTTCAATGTTTGTTTGTTTTTTAGTTTAATGTTATCACATTTTTTAAATTTTCACTAGTTTATGAACACTCATTTTCATCTTTAACCCAAATTAACATTATCAGTATGAAAAATTACTTAGCTAAGTTATTACACTTAGTAAAACACCATAATTAATATTTTGTTTCTGCATTGTGATTGTTAAATTGTTTTATTATCATCAAATGATTATTGTTGTAAACATGTCTGAGAAGATTATTTGATGTATAGTAAAAACTCCTACAATGAATAGCATTAGCAATTCATTCATTCATTTTCCTTCGGCTTAGTCTCTTTATTCATCAGGGGTCGCCACAGCAGAGTGAACTGCCAACTTATCCAGCATATGTTTTACACAGAGGATGCCCTTCCAGCTGCAACCCAGTATTGGGAACGCGTTAGCAATTAGCAGTAGTTTATTTGACCCAAAGAAACATCAGTATGAACAATTACCATTAACGTTAGCTACTACAATCACTAAAACACCATCTGTGTAAACTTTTCATCGTAGCTCTCCTTTGAAATTATAAACACAGATATCTGCATAAACATTATGGCGACGTTCTCACTTGAACCCAGCAAATTTTGAAAACATCAAAAATATTAAATATCCACTTACAAATGATTAATAAAATGAAATAACATTTATTATGACATTTAGTTGTTAAATATATCCTAAATTAATATATAAAACTGAATATATTTTACAAAATAAAAAACTTGCTGACTCACTAGTAAAGGATTGAGGAAAAATAAAGACTTCAAATGACAGATGATTAGTATTTTGTGTCTGCATTGTGTTTGTCAAAGTGCTTTAATATATCAAATGATTGTTGTAAATATGTCTGACAAGATTATTTGATGTAGATTAGAATGAATACAATGAATAGCATTAGCACTTTTATTTGATTCAGTTTAAGTTTTTGTTCAATGTTTGTTTTTTTTGTTAGTCCAGTGTTATGCTTTTTATTATCACCAGTTTATTACACTACTTTTTGTCATTGTCAGTATGAAAAATTACTTAGCTAACTTACTACAATCATTAAAACAACACCATAATTAGTATTTTAATTAGTTAAATCATCATCAAATGATTATTGTTGTAAACATGTCTGAGAAGATTATTTGATGTAGAGTAGAAACTCTTACAATGAATAGCATTAGCAATTAGCAATAGTTTATTCGAGCCCAATAAACATTATCAGTATGAACTAACTTATTGCTATTAGCTACTACAAACACTAACGTTACCTTTGTAAACGTTTCATCATGGCTCCCATCTCAGTTTATAAACACCGATATCTGCATAAATATTATGGTGGCGGTCTCACTTGACCCAGTAAAGTTATAAAACATCAAAAATACCAAATAACCACTTACATTTATGAGAAATACGTCGAAAACTGTCGAATGTGTTTGGCTGTGAACGGACGTTTAGCGACATCTAGTGTTTTTTAAAAACTAACGTGCCTTGGCTTTGTTTTGGTTCAGACTGACGTCGCTTCCGGTATTTTAAATATGGCGGATAAACGCACGAAAATGTCCTGCACGATTTGAAGCTTATAAAAGTTATTTTATGGCATTTGTTTGCTGCTGACAAGAACGAGTGCAAAAGGAGAACAAAGGTACAGTACGACTGCTCATGGTACGATTTATTGATATTCTGCACACTTTGACTGAACGAATGAATTATGTATGATATCGATGCTGTATTGTGTATCTCTGACAATCCGTGAAACAATTTTCAGTTGTCTTCTTGACAAAAATCGTAAGAAATGTATATTTACTAAGTAAATAGTTTAGTGCCGTAATGCAAATCGTTCACCACAACCCAAATGAAATATAAGATAATAATTTAAAGTAATCACTATGGTATTCTTGAACCATACTATAGTAAAGTACTTGCATTAATCTGTTGTGGTAATTCTACAGTTGCGGTCATAATACAACAACTATAGTAATTTAAACAGATTATCTAATACTGTACTTCGTTTTCGACAACTATAGGGTATATTACTACAGTATACATCACTGTTTATTGTAGTACAAACTAAAGTGCAGTACTTATGTTTTGGAATGATTTAAGTTCATATTTCTTTTCTAAGATTAATATAAGTGTTAATTTGCACCTTAAAGAGGTTATTTGTTATTCTGAAAACCAAAACAAGTCATTAGAAGCCACTGTGACTTTTTATACTTGCTGGGAAATTTCACAAACAGAGGTTCCTTAAAAAAATGTAATTTTCATAGACTACTTATGTGAAATAGAACATTTAAATAAATCACTTAGATTAATTGATAATAAGAAATGTGCTTCTTCTTGCGTAAATATGATGAGATATTTAATGCTACTTGATTTTTTATATTTTTCTTTTTATTGCAACTATTTCTTTTAATTATTTTTTAATGTACTTTTTTTGGTTTTGCTCTTTATCCTGTGTATCTAATGTGAATATTGTGTAAGAAAATTGTTTCTTTTTCTGTATTCTTAATTGTATCGTGCAGTTTCTTGAAATTAATAATAAAAAAGTACAATACTTATCAGTTCGCTATAAGTGAAATTACAGTATGCTGTAGCATTCATAAGCAAAGTGTTGTAAATATTTATGCAGTTATTATAAAGTATTATACACTTTTTAGTGTGCTTCAAAACACTATAGTATCTACTACAAATTACTAGTATTTTTTTTCTTGTGGAAATTGTTAATGTATTTCACTGAATATAATTAAAGCTACAAAATCTTTTGTTTTGAAGAATGTTATTTTGTAAAGAACACTTGTTTCAACATCTGTACTTTTGTGTATGTATCTTAATAATTGAAATATTTCATAACATTTTTGCTAGCTACATACCTGTAAGTGTGTGTGTGTTACATTTAGTTAGTTAAATCTCATTTATGTAGAATCAGCCTTAAAGGGATAATGAAAATGTCATGACCGAAAGGACAAGATCTCGGATACAGGCGGCCAAAATGAGTTTCCTTCACAGGGTGGCAGGGCACACCTTTATAGATAGGGTGAGGAGCTCTGTCATCCGGGAGGAGCTTGGAGTAGAGCCGCTGCTCCTCCACATTGAGAGAATGCAGCTGAGGTGGCTCGGGCATCTGTTTCAGATGCCTCCTGGATGCCTACCTAGGGAGGTGTTTCAGGCATGTCCCACCGAGAAGAGGCCTCGGGGAAGACCCTGGACACACTGGAGGGACTATGTCTCTTGGCTGGCCTAGGAACGCCTTAGGATCCCCCAGGAGGAGCTGGAGGAAGTGTCTGGGAAAAGGGAAGTCTGGGATTCTCTCCTAAGGCTGCTGCCCCTACGACCCGGCCCCGGAAAAGCAGAAGAAAAGGAATAAATGAATGAATGAATGAAAGAAAATGTACTCGCCATTTACTATTAGTTTCTTTGTTCTGTTAAACAGAAAATATTTTAAAAAACTCAAAATCTGTAACCATTGACTTCCATATGAGGACAAACAAATATATGGAAGTGAATGGTTACTGGTTTCTAACATTTTTCAAATGATCTTCTTTTGTGAAGTAACAAGAGCCGTGACCAATATGCATTTAGCTATACTCGAAATATTATTTATTTATTTGTTTATTTATTTATTTATTTATTTTTTAACCCATCTGAGTAAACACACACATGTTGAGTGAAGAATGAGAGCACACCCGGAGCAGTGGGCAGCTATTGCTCTCAACTCCTTTAATTAAGGCATTAAATCAGGGGCACTTCAGCTGGGTATCGAAGATAGAGAGAGTACGGTTCAATTCATCTTCAATTTCTACCAGTACTGGGGTTCGAACCTGCAACCTTTTGATTACAAGTCCAACTCCTTAACCATTAGTAAATGATGACAGAATTTACATATTTGGGTGAACTATCCCTTTAATTCAAAATGATCGATAAATAGTGTGCATCTTACTAAAGAAGCTTTGTGTCATTGTATCTCCTCAGGTTTCCACCATGAGTAGCAGGAGGAAACGTGCGCCGCCAGTGCGCGTGGATGAGGATGCCAAAAGGAAACTGGACTGGAATATGCATGAAGATCGCAAGAATGAAGGAGTTTGTGAAGACATTCTGGAGTCCGTCCCAGCACCGTCTGACAGCTGTCTGCCTGTACCAGTGTCTGGCCAGGGTTTTATATCTTCTGCAGGCACAGAAGAAGGACCATCAGAAGAGCGTCCAAGCTGCTCCACACAGGATTCTCCTCCAGACACCATTGAACTGAACGTAATGCCAATTTCTGGTCTGGATCAATGCTGGAACGCATTGATCGGAGAGTTTAACTTGCATCCGAAGATTCCTATTGAGGTTGGAGATGGCTCGTTCTGCCTGCAGCAAACAGGTGACACACTGAGCATGAGTCTGAACACTCTTGAGATGGAGGATGAGATGGGTAGAAGTGATCCGCTCTGTTCTGTGCCTGTCGCATGTTCGCTTGGTGGACTGTTGTTGGAGGATCTGGATTGGCTGCAGAAGAGGAAGGTCATTAAATTGTGTCATGCATCAGGAGGTGTGTCAGTAAAGGTGTGTATTTTTAAATAATCAGAATTAAGCAGCTTTGTTACTATTATTAAAATATAACAATGAAGGTATAATTGATCCAGTGGTTTCAAACCGTTAAATTTCTTTTTTCTGTTGAGCATAAAAGAAGATATTTTGAAGAATGTTGGAAACTGGTAATGATTTTCATAGTAGGAAAAATGCTATGGAAGTCAATGGTTTTCAGTGTTTTTCAAAATAGCCTTTTTGTGTTCAAGACAGGAAAGTAAGTCAAACTGGTTTGTGACAAGTAAAGGAAGAATATGTGATGGTAGACTTGACATTTTTAGGTGAACTATCCCTTTAACAAATCACTGTCTTCTCTCATTTCTTTTCTTTGAACAGCTGAAAGTTTTTCTCGTTGAATCAGGGTTGGGCAGACCAGAATTCCTCAGCGAAGGAAACGGACGCATCAAAAAAGCCAGTCAGCTTCTGCAGAAATTAATGGAACTGTTTTACGACTTTATCATCCCTGGTAATTTTTGATTTATAGCTACTTGCACACACATGTTAATATTAATATACTATTAGTTGTGGTCACATTGGAAGATTTTTTTAGTTATTTAGTTTTTTTTTTTGTTATTTTGGAAAAACAAACAAGAAAAAATTACAGTAATGCACTTGTGTCTGGAGAAGGAGCTGCACTTGGAGTAAAACATCGCTTAGTGAAACATGATAGAACTGTAATGTGTTTATTTACTCAATGTATTATGTGCTTTGATTTTTATTATTAATTTGTTCATAAAAAATTTTGTTATTAATATAATTTAACAAATGTTTTAGTTTTTTCTCTAAATAATTTTTTACTTTTTAAATAAATAAATGAAATCAATAATTAAAGATTTAAATAAACAAATAAGTAACACAAAAATTAAACCAAATCATATTTTGATTACGTAAATAACCACATTACAGTACTATATTATAATTGAACATTATAATTATTATAAAACAAAATGCTCATTCATTTATAAAATATTAGAAAATAATATTATTTTACAATGTTATTAATTAAAATTATTGTATTGTATATATGATTATATAATAATAATAATAATAATAATAATAATAATAAATAAATATAAATATAAAATTTTCATATAAGATTTTAGACATTTAGATGATTTTTCATCAATTTATTTGATTATGAATGATAATATATAGATGCTTTTTTTTTACATTTTAGATAAGGGTCTGTTATCTAAAACATCAAAAACATGATGTAATTTAACAGAACAATCTGTAACTTTGCACTGTTTATATGCAATACCAGGGGCGTAGCGGTCATTTTAAAAGTGGGGGGGATGGCTGTATGTGATCAAATGTTCATATAATTATTAATCACCTGTTTCTAAATGGTCTGTCTCTAAAAGTGAGGTGGACGGATCCCCCCCGTCCCCCCGGTTGCTACGCCCCTGTGCAATACTTTACGATCTGAAACCTACAATTACTTTGTATATAAATGAAACATGGCAAATGGAATGGGACAGCTGCATAAATAATCAGCTACATGAATTCAACCCCAAACTACATCAAAGACGCTTTTCAAATTTTATTTTTGAGACCGGGCACAAACAGACTGTTTATACTAGATGCCAAATCGGTCGCTCTAAGTTGACTCATTTGTATTTATTGAATAATGATGCATCACCAACATGTAATTATTGTCAAGCTGCTCTCACTATAAAAACATATATTATTAGAATGTGAAAATGTGAGTAGAATTAGACAAAATTTTAATAAGGAAATCCCTTTGATGGATGTTTTTAAAAAGATAGCACCAAATGGAAGGAAATCTGAGTATCTCACATGAGGATTGGGGGGATATTTGTTCTACTCAATGGAAATGTACCAACTCAGCCTTGTGGAGAGAATTCTGTTGGAAGAATGTTCTAAGGTTTTTCATCACACCATCACAGAAAATACACAGGAAAGGGCACTAGCTGCTGGAGAATGTGTGGGGGAAAAAGTAGCTAATCACTATCATGTTTTTTAGGATTGTCAGAAATTAACCCCATACTGGAAAGAGATTAAAATACATTTAGATGCCATTTTTGAAGTAGAGATTACCTTCAATTGTGAATATTTATATTTAGGTAATATAAATTTAGATAGATGGATTAATAAAGAAACTGTTACTTATTCTTTTCGCAGCTAGTAAAAAAAGTAATTACAAAAAAATGGTTAAAAGTAGAGTCACCTACAGTTGAAGAATGGATTGATACAGTGCACACTATATATGTCATGGAACACAGACTGAATGCTTTTTTTTTCTAATTTGGAGTGAATGGATTGACTATATTTCACCAATATGCCCAGATTTTTTTTTTGAATTGTAACTTTTGAACATAATATGTGTCTAAATATATATCTTTCTTCTTTATAGAAAGTCTTCTAAAGGATTTGTAGCTCCCAATGTTTTACTGTTTATAGTTGTTGTTGTTGTTGTTGTTGTTGTTAAAGGGAAGAAAATACAAAGCATATGTCTCTTTCTGTATGAGAGATGATGAAAGTTTTATATGTATTTTCTTTTGGAAACTCAAAATAAAACATAAAAAAAATTAAATAAAAAAAGATATCACCAGGACAAATTTAAATTATATATCAAATATTGAATTTAAAAATCATATTTAAATTTTAATATACAGTTTTAGTGAATTTTATTTATTTATTTATTTATTTATTTATTTATTACTATTTGTGTTTGTTTGTGTATCATTTCTTATTGAAATATGAAGTTGTTCTTGTCATGCAATGCTTTTATGTATATTTATCTTGCGATGAAATAGCCATGAGTTGCTGATATATAAATATATGCAATACTTGTGTTGATAAGACCAAACCATACTAAAATATGTAATTCTTTTTTATAAACTGATGCAACATTTGATTCAAATTCAGTGCATCATAAACTTCAAATAATAATATAATAATAATAATAAGTTTTATTTATTGTTCACTTTTCTCAGACCCAAAGCCCTACAAGGCAGTAACAAAGCAGAACAATATAAACAGTAAAAAAAGACAACAATAAAATATGACGATTCAATACAATTGGGTGATTAAATTAGCAAAAATAATCAATCTAAATGATCATCTAGCATAATTGACTTGTGATTTCTGATGGTCTGCTCAATTTCAGAGGTGATGGAGAATGAAGACGAGGAATGTGACACTGATCTGGAGCGACAGAACGTGGAGGAGCTGTATGATCACGTCAGACACCTCCACCAGACAGAAGCAGCCGAGCAGAGCTTCCACGTCCAGCACCCGGCCCTCATCCCCATCCTCAGACCCTACCAGAGTCAGGCCGTCAACTGGATGCTGAGGAGGGAGAAGTACAAAAGCAGCAGCTCTCCAGGTCCAGATCAAAACGTTATATCATCTTTGCTGTATGGAAAGTGTTCAGTGCTAATTTAAAGTGTTTGTTTTCCATGCACAGAGCAAAGGTTGCATTTTCTTTGGAGGGAAATGGTCACGATTTGCGGGAAAAAACTCTTTTACAATCCCTACACTGGATGGTATGATTCTTTTTTTTTATTTTAAGGATAATGGAGTTAAATGAGCTGAAACAGTTGTGCGTGAATGAACTGTTTAATGTTTCTTACACCTGGTCACTAAAAAAACTTAACTGGTCTGTAAAAAATATCTAGTAATTCACAGTTTCCGCATTTTGCGATTTCACAAGTGTTTTCTGTTTATTTACAGTTGTGAATTGCATTATGGGATGTGGATCTCTGCTCAGTCGACTGTTGATGTTGAAAATTCAACTCTTCAGTTTAACAACGTGACCTTTATTGACAGTTTAGTAGCTTTAATTGATATAATGTATAAGAAATAAGTCTGTAAAATAACAAAAAAATGTACTGGCAGGTTATTACAAGGTTTTTGTAGCATAATATGCAACACCAACCCAGACAATATATCCTTTTGAACTATTAAAAATGTTCATAAAAGTCATTTTTTAACTTTTCAAGGTTAAAAGTTGATGGAAGAAAGATTAAGCTCCCATAAAGCAATTCAAAAGCATAAACAAATATGGAAAATTAAAAAGCGAATCACAAAATACATGAAACTGCTAATTTACTGTGTGGATAGCTAGCTGATTTGTGAAAATGGTTCCTTTTCATTTGCCCACAATAATATGTATCCACTAAACCAATACAAATCCAATCTTCAGATCCTGTGCTATATGCAAATTTAATTAGGATAAGTGTCAGACGCACCACATATTATTTAATCATTATTTTTTACACAAACATAAACAAGTCAAAATCTTTAGCCCTAATGTTAAATGTTAAATATTTTAAAAATATCTGACAAGTGTTGTTTAACGAAGAGGGTTGTTTTTAACACATTTTAAAACATAATATTTTTAATAATTCTTTTCTAACAACTGTTTATTTTTGTCATTGACATGAGGACAGTACATAATATTTTTCTATTTATTTTGCAAGATACTAGTATTCAACTTAAAGTACCATTTAAAAACTTTTAACCAGCTTATTATGTTTACTAGACAAGTTACACTGGTGGTTTGTTCTGTAGACCAGGGTTTCACAAACTTTTCAGCCCGCAACCCCCAAAATAACAATGCCAGTGACTTGCGACCCACAATATCCTTGTAAATGTCCTTATAAGTATTATTATACCCCAAGTCTAGGGGAAAACAACATGGGCGTAATAAACGGAAAAACAAATGTGTTGGAGTGGTGGATTTCCCAAACAAAACAAAAACTTAATGCAAAAGATTCCTTTCGGTCGACAACCAAACTCGGACACTCAGTTGAGAGTAATTGAATAGACTTATTATCGAGAAAAGTAGTACATTTAAGTGAGCATCTCTTCAGGGTGGCCACCGGCCAAAATAACAAACAAAAGAATCTGCAAAGTAAATGCACTAGTTTACCTATAAATATTTAAAGAAAAATACAGGAAGCTTACCTTTCTCCCTAAGCATAAACATAATCAAAAGTAATCAAATAAATAGACAAGCGACCCCCACAAGCTCAAATTCTCAAAAGAAGTTGAATGTATGAACAATGGTAACAAGTTTAAATGTTGGTCGTCGGACGGAGGGGTAAGGGAAATCCAGGAGCTTCACTCCCAGCAACCGTTGCAGCACAAATAAGCCGGAAGCTCCTTTTTATACAGGCCTCCGAGACCAGCAGCCAATCAGAGCACAAATTACGCCGGTATGGGAGCCTATGGGATAACAAAAAACAAGACCCCAAGACAACAAGAAGGCGGGACACAGAAAAAGACACATGCAATAAGCAATAAAAAAATTAATTTAATTATTCGTAACAGTATAGAATCCTTGCATGCAACGACACACACACCGATAGGCCCAAGTCTATTATTTGTTTAGTTTTTTTTTTATATGTATGTGAGTGCTGTAAAGGTCTCAGAAAGTTTAACCTGGTGCCATGAAATCAATCTGCTGCATCTGATGCTATTGCTGTGTCTTTTATATAATGTAATCACCCCAAGGGTCGCAATCTAATAGAGGCTTTAACCATAAACTACTAGTTTCATCTTCAATAGGATATGGATAAAAAAATGGTCATTCTAATGGTTTAAATGAATTAAAATACCATTGAATTCAAGAAATCCCCAAGCTACCCCCCCCCCCCTTCGTTGTCCCACGACCCCCACTTTTTGAACCACTGCTGTAGACAGTCAAATAAGATTATTTCTTAAAGGGGCTACAAAATATAATTAAAGGAAACAATGACTAGGAATAATAAACAAGTGTGTTCATGACTGTATATAAAAAAAAATTCATATTTTAAGGACATATCAGTTTGCAACATCAAGCAGCATAATTCAATTCAATTCAATTCAATTCACCTTTATTTGTATAGCGCTTATACAATGTAGATTGTGTCAAAGCAGCTTCACATAAAAGGTCACAGTAAATAGGAACAGTGTAGTTCAGTTTGTAGTGTTTAAGTTCAGTTCAGTTTAGCTCAGTTCAGTGTGGTTTAATAATCACTACTGAGAGTCCAAACACTGAAGAGCAAATCCAACGATGTGCGGCTCTACAGATCCTGAACCATGCAAGCCAGTGGCGACAGCGGAGAGGGAAAAAAAACTTCACTAAAGGCGGAAGTGAAGAAAAAAAACCTTGAGAGAAACCAGGCTCAGTTGGGCACGACCATTTTAATTTCTCCGCTGGCCAAACGTCTTGTGCAGAGCTGCAGTCTCAGTGGCGGAGGCTGGAAGCTGGCCTCAGCGAAGACTCGTCTGTCTCTGGAGCGTCATAGGAAACAGTCTCATGTTCTCCACTCTTCCATGACCATCGCAGTAGTTGTTCAGGATTCGGCCAGGTCCAGGATATGGAAACCTTGGGATCATCTCGTCGTTGGTCTTGGATCGAATCAGTGACTCTGCATAGTCTGAGGGCCTCGGGAAGAGTATCCCCAGGTGGAAATGGAGAATAAAGAAAATAATTAGCGTAGCTGATGTTCACAGTGTATATCAGCAAGATGCATAACCTGTGTGGAAGCTGTGTGAGCTGTTTTAACATCTAAAAATCAATTGAAGTGAATAAAACTGGAAGTCTCGAGCCAAACAGATTCCATTAAGGTCTAAGAATAAGGTCAGTAGCCTATAACGCACTCTCATGTGTTTGTTTTTTATTTATTTACATTTTGGGATGCTTAAAATCGACATATGTAGTTTCAACGATTAGAAGCTTTTAGGTTTTGTCCAGTTTCATCTGGAGTTCACCCTAGACCACCTCCTGAAGTGGTTTGAGAGATCAAATTCATATCCATCTCAAATATGTTTTAGAGGGCATTCACACCTGTCCTTTTCACAATCAGACTGCTATCCAATCAGAAAACAAGGCATGAAATGACCAGGTGTAATCAACTCCTAATTGTCTTGACCTCGATCACAGTCTGATTCGAGAGTTTCCTCTGGCTGGAGTGGACTGGCCCGGCGGGATCCTTGCTGATGAGATGGGACTTGGAAAAACTGTGGAAGTACTGGCCCTTATTTTGTGTAACACCCGGCAAAACCTGGAGCACGGGGTCCTTACTTTACCTGTGGTACGTTTACAACTGTCTGTAAATTTAAAGTCACTATGACATCTAAATGAACAATTATTATTTTTAGGGAAATGTTTCATTATATTTAAGGCATATTGTAAAAATATTGTTAAAAAAAAAAGGTTAATCATTGTTCAAATGAACAGGGACTTTTATTTTCAGTCAGCTCAAGCGTTTAGGATCTGGTTTCTTTAAAAATCAGTGATCTGATTGAGACACAACATAAAGTGGGTCTCAGACTAGACAAAAAAACACTGCATTAAATTGAATTTTTCTGTGCCATGTCTTTTAAATGTGGACTTTTCTTTTACCACAGTATTTTTAATGTGAGATTCAGTGCTCGTCTGACGATTTGACGCTTGTACAACTTAATGAATGTTTATTTAACTGATTATAAAAGTCTATTTAACTGATTATATTTAATTAAATTACCTTATGAACCTTATGAAATTAAAATAACTGGCATTTTCTGTTTACCAGAAGTTTTATCTGTGGCTTAAAAACACTTGTTGTGGGTTTAGGCCATTATAAATTAAAAACTATCCAATCCAAATTAAGTCCCTCTATACATTTTTTTTTCTTCATTATTTGAGAGGCTGTTTTTTTAATATAGATTTATTTTTATATATTTTAATATATATTTATTTTTAATATATATATATATATATATATATATATATATATATATATATATATATATATATATATATATATATATATATATATATATATATATATATATATATATATATATATATATAAACCTCTTGGTTCTTTAGTTTTTATTATTTGCAAATAATAATAAAAAATAGTCAAAGCTCTGCATTTGTTTATCTTTGTTAATAATAAAAAATGTATTTATTATTTTCATGCCATCTTGTATTCATTATGTATTTATTTGTTTTTTTATATAATTTTAATTAATTTGTTTTAATTTAAGTATTAATAAATGTTTTCAATAGTTCATGTTAAAGGGATAGTTCACCCAGAAATTCAACTTTACTCACTATTTACTCACCCTCAAGTGGTTACAAACCTTTATATGGTTCTTTATATTGTTGAACACAAAAGAAGATATTTCGAAGAAAGCTAAAACCCTGTAATCATTTACTTGAACTGTAGATAATACTATGGAAGTCAATGGTGACCGCTTTATTCAGTTTTCAGCTTTATTCAAAATATCTTCTTTAGTGTTCAGCAGAAGAAAGAAACAGGTTTGTAAATGATAACAGAATTTTTAGTTTTGTATGAACTATCCTTTTAACTATTGAAAACAACAAATATAATCTAAAGTGTAAAGCATTACCATACTTACTAATTAAAAGCTAGAGACAATAATTTATTGTTTAAACTTTCTAGAAACTCCACCTTTTCTCAAACTTCAAATATAGTTTTACTCCTGTGTCTCTGTCCTCCTCAGGGTCGGTCTGTGAATTACTTTGTTCCTCCTCCACCATTAGAGAGACAAAGAACCATAAAGCATGAAGCAAGACCCAAGGAGAAGATCATTTATCCTGGTAAATAATGGTTAATTGTACCAAAAATTATTTGCCCAGACAGAACAGACTCCTGTATCAATGTCCTGATTGGTCTTGCAACAGCATTCCTATCCACCAATCATATATTAGGGTTATTGACATGTCTCTAATAAATGCTAGAAGAATTGGGCAATGTGTTTACTATATTTTTAAGAATTTTGTCACTTGTTTCTGCAAATTGCTTTTGGGGAAAAAGCGTCAGCTAGATGAGTAAATGTTAAAACTACAAAAATATTGCTTAAGCTCTTATAATATTGACCTTAAAATGTTTTTTTAAAAATTAAAACGAATAAGAAATAAACAATAACAAAAAAACAAATAAGACTTTCTCCAAAAGAAAAAATATTATAGGAAATGCTGTGAAAAATTCCTTGCTCTGTTATTCATCGTTTGGGAGATATTTGAAAAAGAAAAAAAATTCACAGGAGGGCGAATCATTTTAATTTCAACTGCATTTTGCGATATGAATATAATTTCACAAGATGACTTGAGTAACTCTATTTGGAAAATTCATAATTTTACATTGATTGGGATGACTTTGTAGAGGAGTGTATCTGCATAAAATATACAAAATTATAATAAAATTATAGGTGGGCATAGATTAATCTAGATTAAAATGGCTCATTTGAATTCCGCAGAAGGCATTCAGAATATGTGTGCTACCCAACTAATAAATCTTTGAGAACGGGTTTCTCGAGCCAGGCAGCGCATTAGACCTGGGGCTCAACTCCTATTTCCAAAATGCATCACAAACTGCTTGAGAAACTGCTCTACTATGATAATTTTTGATGAAAATAAATGATGTTCAATAAGATGTTCTTGTTTACTAACTGTTTATTCAGTTAAACATGAATGTTAAACTGTAGGCCTACATAAGCTCCAAACAACGATTTCATACTTGCTTTTGATGTACATACAGAAAATGCTGCTTCTCAATTTCAAGTTCACAGAGCCCTGACGGTGTGTCAAACATTGAGGATGTGTACATGGGCAACAATACTTTAATACGATTTTAATATGAAGACTCTGATTAAGAGTCTACCATGTAAACAGATTTTTGATTACCTTAATGCGACTAAAGTCATAACTGAACTAAACAGAAATGGAATTAAGACATGTGGAGTGCATATATTAGTGGCATTACTGAAGTAAACACTGCAATCAAACTATTACCGTCATGTAGGACTTTTCGCCATATTTTCCGACAGGATCCAAGACACAGGTGGCTGTCAGTAAAGGACCACACACAAAACACACACACACAAAACACGCACGCATGCACACACGCCGCGAAATGCGGAAGTTTTTTTTTTTTCTTTCCGTTTAGCGAGCGTTATTAAATTCCATAACACTCTCACCAGTCCTTGCTCTTTATTTTCGTATAATACCCCTGTTTGTCACGGCGTATGAATGAAATATTCATGTGTTAAAGTGAAACTGCTGAACTGCAGCTAAAGTCAGGCATTCTGCTGGTTGGATTCAGAAGGGCACTTGTTTGTCAGACGGCTCACCGGTCAGGTATACATCCGCGCTAAACTATCAAGGTGAAAGTCATAGCTTGAGCAGAATAGACCCAGCTCCCAACCCAACTTTGAGAATAAATTAACGGCGATATTTTTTTTTCGCGTGATAAGAGTCTCGCGTTAACGCAGCACGTTAACGTCGATAACAGCCCAACACTAAATATATACAAAATAAAAAAGCACAATTGAAAACAATCAAACAAATATTACAATTAAATAAACTAATAAGTTAAGAGTATTGAGGTTCAGAATTGCAATAAGCAGTGTAAAACAACACTATATAGTCTTCATTGTATAAATAATTAAACACAATAAATCTTTGTTAGAAGTGGCAGACTTTATCACTTCTTGTGCCCAGTTAGTTTAAATTGGGCAAAAGTTATATATAATTATATTAGGTTATGTTTTAAAGGGGACCTATTATGCTCCTTTTTTTTTTTTTTACAAGATGTATAGTAAGTCTCTGATGTCCCTAGAATGTGTATGTGAAGTTTCAGCTCCAAATATCCCACAAATAATGTTTTGTAACCCTTTGAAACTGCCCCTTTCAGGCTTTGATCCTAATTGTGCTGTTTTGGTGGCTGTCACTTTAAATTCAAACAAGATTGTGCTCTTTTCAAAACAGGGCGGAGCTACAAATGTTTGTGTCAGCATAGTGACAGATTCAAAAACAAGACGTCCTATGCTAATAAAGGAAAGATGGTCACTAATGGGCGGGGCTTTTCCCCTCTGATGACACGTACAAAGGGAGAATGTCAATCAAAGTGTTTCTGTAGACTGTTTTTATCAAGTGTGATTATAAATAAGAAACTTTATGCATTTTTACCATTAGAAGCTGGTTATATACACAGCCTGTCGTCACTCAACTGTGTTTAAACTCCTTATAAAAGTCATTTTTGCATAATAGGTCCCCTTTAACAATCTAAACTCAAACAAAATATTGTACAGCCTTAGTAAAAACACATTTTTAGCACAAATAAATCATGAATACATAATAAATAAGCTAATAAATTCACTTCTTCTGTCTTCAGCTGTTCGTGAGATGCTGTTAACTGCTATTAAGGAAATGAAGGTTGGAAAAGGAGCGTCAATTAATGCCATTTTTGCATATCTGCGGACTATGTACAAGTACGACACCCTGAAGAACCGCAACCACATCAAGAAAATCTTGACCAAGCTCATTAGCGAGAACATTGTGGAGCAGATCAAAGGACGAGGCTTAGCGGGATCCTTCAAACTGGGGAAGAACTACAAAGAGAAGAAGAAGAAGCCTGTCACTGCACGAACTGTATGTACATTTCTTTCTCCCGCAGAGAATTATTTTTATTAAAATTGTATTAATATACCGAGTATTTAAAGCCTTAAGCATTATTAGTTTATTAATTAATTTATTAAGCCAAAATGTACACAGATAATATCATTACAAATATGCACAAAACCTTAATGTACACAAAACTATTACATTTGAAGTATTTTTATTTTATATACAAACTGTAGGAGTCATACATTGTATATTGGCGATTGGCCACAAGGTGTCAGTACCAGACTATATAACTGTGGCTTCACTGCATGGAGGAAGAGAGCATTGGTAGGAAGCACACAGTTTTTGACCGTAACTTAAAGGGCACATAGGTTACCCCTTTTTTCATATTTAATATAAGTGTTTTGTGTCCCCAGAATGTGTCGGTAAAGTTTCAACTCAAAACACCCATCAGATTATTTATTATAGCTGTTTGAAGTGTCTATATTATAGTTGGAAAAAAGGTTTTGCTGTTTTTTTGTACTGGGCCTTTAAGGCTAGTCCTCCCCGCCCACCGTTCCCACGTGCCTGTCAGCAATCGCCGCCCTCGGCTGCCTCAGGAAGCAGATCTCACATAATGTGTGTGAGAAATACTACAGTAAGAACTTTAACAATCAGTATTTGATGCATTTTTTTGTGGATTTGCAACAATGAGTCACACACAATGTCATTACAAAGTACACACACACACACCATCAATATTGGTGGGCGGGGGGACCGCACTCCTACATAAAGTTGCGGTCGATCTGAAAACAGCTCCAATTGGTCCACCTTTTTTATGTTGTTAAATTTGAAAAAAAAGGACTGGGTGTGTTTATTTCACCCCAATATGACAGTTTATACACTATACTTACACACATTTGTGTCCAAACAGCTTGAAAAGTAGATTTTTCACCATAGGTGCCCTTTAAGGTAACAGAGAAGCGTGATATGGATGAAGGAATTCTGTTTATTGGACAATAAAGACGTTTTTATTTGCATCTATTTTGCCTATACGGACTCTTACTTTTACACATAAAAAACTTGCTTACTCTACCAACAATAGCGGCAATGGAACGCCGTTACACAATCTATTTACAATTCACTCAAAAAAGATTTTTGCTGCTTGTTCAGAATGAGCTAAATTAACACAATTCTTGAGTTTCTTTGGTGAAAACTTTATTGTTTTATGTTCAATCCACTTAAATTTGTTAACTATTAAGTTAGCTTAATCAATCTGTGTTAGGGTTAAGGTTTCTTTCACAACATGAAGGAATTGTGTGGATCGCAGTATTTTTTTACAGTGTTCATTGACTTTTCCATATAGTTTCATAAAGCTCATATTATGTATTATTAGGACTATAGAACAAATAAAATTAATACATATAAAAATGAAAAATTCTAACTTTACTCAATAATAATTAATCAATTAATTACAGATATTTAATGAATACGCTTTAATTTGGAGAGATGTAACGATTCACAGTGAGTCGGTTGAAAATCGATTAAAATATGTGACGATTCAAAACGATACAAATGTTGAATGAATCGCGATACATGTTTTGAACAGAGGCGGCGCTGTGTTTACAGGCGCAATCTCGCTTTACCTGCAAATCAGTGGCGAGCAAGAGGTGGAGTGGCACTACTGTTACAGACGTCTATACTCAGAAAGCTATTAATAATATAAACCATGCGGACCAGATGATTTACAGCTCCGCTTGCTCTGACCAGTGCTACAAAGATCACACGGTGCATCAGTGTTTTCATAGCAAAAGTGTGAAGTTGTTTTTCAGACTGAAAGAGAAAGTTGTTCTGTTACAGAAGCAGGTATTAGATTAGTTTTACCCTCTCCTTTTCAAATTAGTTTATGCATATTTTCAAAATTCTCTTATTATTATTATTAAACATTTAAAAATGTTCAAGGTTATCTGTTCTTAAGTTTATCACACTGATACTTATACTAATTAATTCTACAAGTAATATTAATTATTCACCTTCATAATCGTGATTAACTCCTGTCTCTATCCTACTGTATCAGTATTTTATGCCAGTGGCCAGTCCACTGGAGCAGAGGGCCTATATTTACACTGCTCTCTGGTTTAGGAAAGACTTTTCTCTCCACACCAACCATCTCAGTCCCCAGTGAAAGAGTTTTCTCCTGAGCGGGGGACATTGTAAATGTGCAAAGACCTCAGTTTATGCCAGAAAACATAGATATGCTGATATTTCTTTTTTTAAAATGTCAAATTCACAGTCACAGCACAGTCACAATTTTAGTTTGTTTATATTAATGAGTCTCCTTTTAGATTGTATTTTTCTTCTTTTTTTTTTTTAATAGCAATTTGGTTTTGGCAGAAAATTTATTATATTTAGCAAAAATGTGCAGCGTTTAAGAAAAAAATTTAAGGGCTCTTCACCTTAAATTAGCTTCAAGTAATTTAGTTAAAAAATCGTGACTGAATTGTGAATCATGAGATTAGTACTGTGAATCGTATCGAATCGTGAGTCGGGTGAATCGTTAAATCCCTATTAATTTTATAAAGCAGAATTTCAAAAACAAATGTTGTTTCACATTTTAAGGAACTATATTTTCCAGTCAGTACATGGATAATAAAATAGTTTTTTTATTATTATTTTCTTTTTTCTTCTTTTTTTCTTCATTTTACACCATTTACAATTCATTGATTCTTCCATATTCACCTTATTCTCCGCGTACGAACGGGCGCAGCCATTTGAATCATTTTGGCTCGAGACTTCCGGTCTCATTCACTTCCATTAATTTTTAAACATTAAAAACAGCTCGTTTTGCTGCTTGGTGTTGCAAACTGATATTTTCTTATTATGTTATTTTACTTTGTCTGTATTGTCGTGCAAACACTTGTTTGTAGAGTAAGTAGTTTGACCGTTTTTTGCCGTTTATTATTCCTAGTCATTTCTCCCATAGGCAGCTGAATCGGAAGTTCTAAAACAATCGCAAAAACGCGCACACTTCTGCATTGAAGAATAAGGTCAATACAGTAGCTTCATAAAGCTTATATTATGTATTATTAGGATTTTAAAATAAATGTAATTTCTACATATCGAAAATGAAAAGTTATGACTCAAAAACTAATTTTATTTTACATTCAACGAACTATATTTTGGCGACGCAGTGGCGCAGTAGGTAGTGCTGTCGCTTCACAGCAAGAAGGCTGCTGGTTCGAGCCTTTGCTGGGTCAGTTGGCATTTCTGTGTGGAATTTGCATGTTCTCCCTGCGTTTGCGTGGGTTTCCTCCGGGTGCTTCGGTTTCCCCCAGAGTCCAAAGACATGTGGTACAGGTGAATTGGAAAGGCTAAATTGTCCGTATTGTATGCGTGTGAATGAGAGTGTATGGGTGTTTCCCAGAGATGGGTTGCAGCTGGAAGGGCATCCACTGCGTAAAACATATGCTGGATAAGTTGGCAGTTCAATCCGCTGTGGTGACCCCAGATTAATAAAGGCACTAAGCCGAAAGGAAAATGAAGTAATGAACTATATTTTCTAGTTAGTACATGGAGGATAAAATAATTATTTTTTATTATTATTATTTAGTTTGTTGTTTTAGTAGATTCATTGATTTTATGTAATTTTACATAACTAATATATTAATGTAGTTTTACACATCTTTGTACCCTTTTCTGTAAAAGTCTGTTTTTGTTGTAACAATTTTATAAATAAAACAAGTCAGGCTTTAAATATGTTAACTGTTGCATGCACATTTTTGCACTATATTCTATTTTGTTATTTTATTTCATTATTTTTTGGTCATTTTATTTTGCAGCAACCATTTTCTCAAATAAATAAAGTACATCAATCACTTTTTTGATGCATTTCTTTCTATTTTTCCAGAAGTCTGCTGACCAGCCCGCTCCCAGGAGAACATCTCGTCGAGTTTCTGCTCCGGAAAAAGACTCCTCACTGACCTCCTATACAACAACAGCATCAGATTCAGCATCAGAAGACAGTATGAATCCTCCTCTCCTCACAGAAGAGCTGAAGTCTGATCCAGACTCACTTCTAGACCCAGAAAATCCACCGCAGGAAACACCTGTAGACATAACAGATGATAAAGAAACACCAGATACAACCCAACAGCAAATAACAGACGATGTCCATATTGAATCTAACAAACCAGATCTTACACAAACTCCAAAACCTGAAGTCGAAACGCCAACCAGAGCGTCTGTGGTCCCGTTTAATACTCCAGATTACCGCTTTGAGTGCATCTGTGGAGAGCTGGGCCTGGTGGACTATAAGCCTCGGGTTCAGTGTCTGAACTGTCTGTTATGGCAGCATGCCGAGTGTGTCAACTATAAAGAGGAGAATCTGGAAACGACGCCGTTTTATTGTCCTCACTGTCTGGTGGCCATGACACCGGTGTCCACTGGAGCAACTCTTATCATCTCTCCCAGCTCTATTTGTCATCAGTGGGTGGATGAAATCAACCGGCACATTCACACCTCCTCCCTCAGAGTGCTGGTAATTCAATTCAAGTTTATTTGTATAGCGCTTTTCACTATAATTATCGCTTCAAAGCAACTTTACAAAAGGTGCACATTATTGCATTACAATTACATTAGTAATATTTGTAGGGCCAGACAGAATCTGCAGGTATTTTTTGCTATTTCTGCTGAGAATTTTGTAAAAAATCTGCAGATTTATTTGTAATGATTTTGGGAGTATCATAACTAAAAACTTAATATATGAAATAAAAATAACACCTTTATAACTTTTATTAAATTTTTACAATGCAAATCCAATTATATCCACTTATTTGGTAAACAAAGCAAGTTTGTATATTAGAATAGTCTTATAATAGATCTACTAAAAGACAGAAAATTTTACTTTACATATTATTATTATTATTATTATTATTATATTGTTATTGTAAATAAATCATATAAACATCTTCATATTAGTCCAAAATATTACTGAAATGAATTATAAACCTGAATAAATACAAATGTACACAAGTAAATAAATAGACTCAATGATGGGCTAAAAATCTGCGGAATCTGCGTGTGCAGATTCCATGTGGGCCTAATTATTAGTAATAACTTTACCTAATCGTTTTTAACAGCTTGTAAGGAAAAGCTAGAGAAATCCTACTAATACTGGTTAGTTTAACTAGTAGTCGTTGTATCTATTTTGATGACGTTGTTAATTTGAAAGACTTAATAAATATGTTAATTTGCTGCTTACGAAGCATTTGTAATTGTTAATATTTTTGGAAATCGTTTTTAAAGGATTTTTGATGAAAATATTGATATTTCACTGTCATTTTTCGGTTAATGTTTTTTATGTACTATATCTTTAAAGCACAGCACAATGTATTTTTATTAGTCAGTATTTTATCATTTATCAGTTAAAATAAAAAGGAATTCTGAAAGTGAACATATTGACCATCTACAGTTGGAGTCAAAATTATTAGCCTTCCTGTGATTCCTTTTTTTTCTTTTTCGAGTATTTCCCAAATGATGCTGAACAGAGCAAGGTATTTTTCACAGTATTTACTATAATATTTTTTCTTCTGGAGAAAGTCTTATTTGTTTTATTTTGGCTAGAATAAAAGCAGTTTTGAATAATTTTTAAATCAATATTATTAGCCCCCTTAAGCAAATTTTTTTTTCGATTGTCTAAATAACAAGCCACTGTTATACAATGATTTGCCTAATTACCATAACTTGCCTAATTAACCTAATTAAGCCTTTGAATGTCACTATAAAGGTGCAGTATGTAAGTATGACACCCAGTGGTTGAACTAGGTATTGCATTCCTGAATCAAAACAAACGCAAGTGCAGGTTGCCAGATTGAGGACCAACAAGGCTGTTCTAAATAAAAGCAATGGCACGGCGATAGAAGGAATATTTGCCATATTGAAATGAGTTTTTGTCCTAACCAGCACCTCAAATTGATATATCAGAAACTGCTTCTATTTCTCACAGGTGAACACAAAACTGACAATGATCACTTCAGG